>NW_010174838.1:0-1945 GCF_000695765.1 Mesitornis unicolor
CGCAGCTCCGCGCCTGTCTGTGGTTTTGAGGAGTGTGTGTAGGGGGGGATGTTCTCCAGCGGCCCCTGCGACCCCTTTCGCTTTTTTTATTATTTCGTTTGTTTGTTTTGGGGTTGTTTGTTGGGTGGTTTTGTTTGTTCTTTTTAAAAAAAGTGTTAGTTGGAGACGAGTCCCTCTGCACTGCTGGCGACGGCTCTGGCTGAGGTGCGGAGGCGCAGCCCACCTTGCCAGGAGGGGCTGCGGATCAGTGAAAGGGATTTCCTCCTAATACTCCCCCCATCCCAGCCCATGTAATCCACCCCTCGTCCTTAAAACACACTAACCCCGGCTTCTTCGGTAGACTCCTCTGTGTAAACTTTCCCTGCTGATAGCTCGCTTTATCTCGGGCGGTGTGATACCGTGTCTCTGGGCTTGCGGTTTATTCCCCGCTTTTATGTTGGAAGGCAAACCAAATAAAGTTAGAGGTGACAGTTTAGGCCACTCCGGATAGTTTGCTGCCATGCATACCGCCAACGATTTATGCGGTGCAGGTATTCGTTAGAAACGGGTACGACCCTAGAGGGAAACGACACTGAAACGCCAAATTAATGCATTTTAGGTATTGGGTGGGTACACTTTTCTGTCCTTCGTTTAGCGAGATGTATACACGAGACCCCCCGCAAAGTTTGCCCGCTTTATAATTAAAAAACTTGTTTACTGTCTATAAATTCTAATACATCTTCTCTCCACGCATCCATCCTTTCTGAAAGTTTGGTCGCACTGAGAGTGTCTCGTTTAAAATATCTGGAGACGACCGTGGTGGCTGAAATCTGATGTAATTTTCTAATATGAAGTGGGAGGGGACCAGCTCATTAATTGAGCGTGGGGATCTGTTTTGGTTTTTTTCTTCAAAAGTAGGGATTTATCGCAGCCGGCGCACACGAATAACACGTTACACGCGTGTGTGTGTCTCTGTATGTGCTGCATTATATGGTAGGCAGTGCGCAGGTGAAAGCGGGTGTCTGCGGGCGTTGAAGTAACCCCCAGAACCGCCACCGCGAGTGGGGAGCTGAAGCTGGGGGCTTCTCCTTCAAAAGCAGAGAGGGGCATTGCTCCGACTGGCTTTGGATGAAGGGGCTCAGCCCTCTCCCCGTGACCGAAATGTTTGCCTGGAATGAGAGAAGACACACTTTAACCTCGCCGAGGCATTTTTGTTTTCTCCAATCGCAGTAGTACCAGAAATGTGCCAATTTTCATCCAGTCACCTTTTGAAAAGATTTGTTGCTGTTGCTCAGGCAACATTTTTTTTCCCTAAACTTTGGCGTTTTCTATTGCTGAGTGCCTGGTAGTTCCCCCAGCAGCAGGCGATTTCTTGAAGAGCGTTTTAAAAGTGGCTTTCATAAGAAAAAATGATGTGGGAAAATAAAAAGGCAGCTCTTTGACAGCATTGGAAAACCAAAAGTTTGTCCTTCGGAAAAAGTAAAATGATTGCGAATTAATATGATTTTGTGGAACGTGAGAGAATCTTTAAGTGGAAAATTAAATAATCCCGTCTTTAATGTTTAATGAACAATGGAGAACACAACAGGCAAGAAAGGCATAATTACCAGATTTGTATCTCTCGGCATTAACATACTCTAGGGTTACAAGTGATACATTTTATGGTTTTCTTTTCCTTCACGCCACTCTCCTTCCCACTTTTCCTCTTGGAGAAAACACCCGACCGCGATGCGCGGGGGTCTCAGTCCGAGTCGCCGGGCGGCGCAGCCGCTCCCCGTCCCGTCCCCTCCCCCGCTGAGCCCCGGGAGCGGCGGGCACCACCGGGACGCACCGTGAGTGGCCGGGGGAAACTTTCAGCCCGGGTTGCGTGGAAAACCCTGGCGGTGCAGGGAGCTCGGGAGGCGAGTGGAAACTCGTGAAGTGATCCGCGTCTTCTTCGGCCCCTGCCTTTCCCCGCCCCCCTCCC
>NW_010174838.1:1986-5116 GCF_000695765.1 Mesitornis unicolor
CGAAAAAAAGATATTGTGTATATATATATATAGCTATATAACGGATTCATTCGCTGAAGTTGAGCTGCGAAAAACACGACCGCTGAGAGGGATGAGGGGGGATGGCTTAGCCGCGTAAATCTCCGCTTTCCCCACGCAGACGAGACGTGTACGGGGCAGCGGTGGGGCCAGCAGTCACGCGTGTCCCGGCGCAAACCGCGCCCGCTCGCCTCCCCCCGCCAGGACTCGGTGGCTGCACTGAAATACTTTACTAGTGATAGGAAGCAAAAGTTGTTTTTCTCCCCGTAATTAAATCTAATTTGTTAATTGTCTTCTTTTGTGGTGTTGCTTTCCTCGTCAGAAGCCACACGTTGTTGTTCTGCCTGCTTAATAATATTATCTACCGAGTAGTATTTTTTTTTACATTAATAGGACACCTAGTTACGCATTTGCTTTAGTTTTTATCGTTACTCCGGGTCAATAAAAACCTTCAGAAAGCTTATCTACAAGACTGACTCTACAAACAACGTATAAGTAATTCTGTCTGCGCTTATGCTTTATACAATGTTGTTGTTCTTAAACTCATCAACGTTACCAACGTGTGGATAAGATGGATATGATGTTTCATGCAATTGATCTACTGTCTTTTATAGTTATTATTTTTCTCAGCAACTTTAGTCGGAGGAGTGTGCAATTATTTGGGTTTTATTTTCTACCATCTCCTTCTCTTCCTGGCAAGCTGAAGTAGTGTCTTCCCACCCCCTTTCTGCACCACAACTTGTGTTTTGAGTACCCTGGGGTTAAAGCCAGCACGATTTTGTCTGGTTAAAGCTGCAACAACTGACCGCTAATTCGTTCTCACATAAGCAAAGATATTACCATACTAATATTATTATTGGTAAGAAGAGGTAATTGATAACACCACCTGCCACTCTGCAGCAATCACGATGATAAATGTTTCCATCAGAGGGAAATCTGTGCTTGGTCTACCACAGCCTAACCCAAACAGCATGTCAAATGTCAATTATAAAGATGTTTCTTTTCTACTACAATTTTTTTGTGGAAAGCAACTAACCCCACCACGAGATTTATAGAAGCAGTCTACAGCACAACCGTGCCTAAACGTTTTGCCTTAAACATTTGAATTACTTTTCCTTTTATTTAATATCATGCCACTTTAGGATCTAAGTAAACATCGATTCATATACACAAAAGCTTATGTTCACACTTAGCAAACTCCAATTACCATCCACTTCCGTTCTTTAACCTAACAGATGATGCATTAATTTAACCAACAATTTTCAATACTTTGTGGAATATTTGTAATTCACACATTGGTGGGAATATTATCAAGGCAACATACATTTAAGCTCACACATACAGGTCGTGCACACATATAGATACATTTTTGCTGTATGTATGGGACCCCTGTATTTGTGTTGCAACGCGTGTCTGTCAGTGCACACTCCCGGAAGTATGTGTAGGAAGACAGCGTGCATATAATAAAATCAGTGCTTTTAGCCCCTTTGCAAATATCTGTATGCTTCCGAAAATGAAAAGTGGGGTGAATATTAAAACGTGGTTACATATATATATATATGCATACCACACACACATGCACAAACGATGTAATGTTCTTCACTGATTCTGGCTATAAAAATAGTGCCGTCAAGTATAAAAACTTTCATCCCCTTGGCTACAGATATGCTCAGAAGATTATTATTAGTTTGTATTAATAGATGCAGGCCTCAAAAGACAAAATCAGCTATTGATAATTGCAAGAAGTATACAGCAGCTACTGTATCGATCGGCTTGTCCCTTATTCCCCTGGTATAGGAGAGATAAGAAGACACACTCTTTAGTGCAATATAATTTCTTTTGACCTATCTGCTTGCTACAGACTTATGATGAATAGCCAGAGTGGTTAAAGTCCTTTATCACGAAAGTTACCCCTTGATATAATATTGATTCTTTATAACTAGCTCCAAACACAAAAATCAAACTGTCCACTTGACCATCATCATCATCAATATCATCACAAAGGCTCTGGAATAAAGATCAGCACAGGACTGAAAACGCTTTCTATAATCTGCCCACCTAATCTTTATTTGCTGATGATGAAAAGAAAAAGGGTGGGGGGGTGTGTGGGGTGTATGTGTGCAGGCCACGGGGGCGGGGGCCAGCGGACCAGGGAATGTCATCTGAACAAATAACAAAAAATATATGTTAGGTTAAGGATAAGACCATTCAGCCTCCTTCAAAAGAAACCAAATGATGATCACCGAAGTTGATGATCACTCTTCGAAGCCCCGCTCTCCTGAAAGAGGAGAAACAAGTGCGGAGAGGGCCCGACGTGATATTAGGCTCGGATTCCTCCCCCTACCCCCCCGTCCCCGCCCTGAGCGCAGCGGTTTGCGGTGCCTACAGGGAGTTGGATAAGAAACAGTCACGGCAGGAGCAGGCAGCATTTTCCCTGGTTAGAGCCGGGGATAGCAAGTCGTCTTCTCACTTTCTCTCCTTTCGCCGGTCCACGAAACAATCCATCTTTTATTTCCAGATCACCTGGTGATCTGTTAAAATTAAAAAAAAAAAAAGAAAAAAAAAGAAAAAGAGAAAAATAAAAGGAAGCATGGAGGAAAGAAAAGGAGACTAGGAAACGAGCCGCTGATGTTTGGGTTGATGCTTAACATGCAGTATCTATAGGGAGGTGTAGAAAAGAAAGAGCATAATCCACATATATATTGCCTTAAATTAACGGTATTTCTTTCGCCTTCCCCCTCCACAGTACCAGCATGCTTTTGCTCAGGGTTGCATTAGCACAATCACCAGTAATTACAAGCGTGTGTACGCTGGGAGAATGAAGATGGGGAAGGTGGGAGGTAGGACGTGATTCCCCTTTGGAGCAATCAGGACTGGGAAAGGTTTCATTCCGCGCAAACGGTACGTTGATCGTATTTAATGGCCTGGTTAGGCTCGTCTTCAAGCCGAGGTACCATTTCAGCGCAAGTTTGCGCTTTTCAGACCAGGAGAGGCGGGGGCAGCGAGGGGGAAGGGAAGGAAAAGAAAAGGATGAAAGCGGCCACAGCAACTGAAGTTGTATTTATTCCGTCCAGCACCTCAAGGCTGGGCTGCTCCGGGCAGAAGACGCTCG
>NW_010174839.1:0-233 GCF_000695765.1 Mesitornis unicolor
CAGGCACTGTACTGTAACAGCAGCATTATCTGCAGCAAAAATAAACAAACCAACCAACCAAAAATACCAAACAAACAAAAAAATAACCCAAGCCACCAAGACGCTGGGGGCAGATCCCGTTTTCAGGCAAGGTAAAAAAATGAAAAAATGAAAACAAAACCAAAGACCAAAAAAATCCAAAACAGAATCTGTAGACATTTGTGTGGCGTGATGTTCTTTGTTGTTGCGATTTT
>NW_010174839.1:305-597 GCF_000695765.1 Mesitornis unicolor
CACCCCCTCCCCGTGATCTTAATTTTTGAGGTCAGGGCAGCTTGAGCATGTGAAGCGGAGGGAGAGGGGGAAACAGGAGCTGTGCATGGAGCTGAGTCTTGCGTTTATTACATGCGATGTGCAATTATTTATAGCAGCTGCAGGATTCCGACTCCTAACGTGGTATTTACCAGAGGGGGGAGGGAAAGAAAAAAAAAAGGATAAATAAGAATATAATAGTCTAGTGGGGCAGGATGATATTGGTGCTGAAGCTGGAGCCTCGCACGGGATCTCGGAGCGGCGGGATAGAGGT
>NW_010174840.1:0-2254 GCF_000695765.1 Mesitornis unicolor
TTCTGTGATTCTGTGATTCTGTGATTTTCTGACACCCATATCCTGCTGTCTGTTCATCCTGACCTGCTGCCTCAGCTGGCAATGATGTGCCAGAATGGTGTTTGAAAGAAACTTGTATAATGAAACTCAACTCTGGTGAAAAAAACCACCACACCCAAGTGTTGATCTTGTTCCTTAGCATCATGCCTTCTTAATTTGAGATAAAAATGGGAAATTAAGCAGTCTGTTAGCAAAGAGGCAACAAGTTGAATATAGATAACAAAAACCTGAAAAAAAGAGGAGTTGTTTGGGATTACTTTCCCCTCCCTAAACAGGCTTTTTCCTTGCTTGCTTGCTTTAGTTTTACTGTTAACCAGTTTTACATGGAGCTGCTGACCACCACACCAGTGACCCTCCCCAGCACTTACCCCAGCCAGGAGCTGCCAGCCAGGTTAGCTCAGCCCCAGCCGGGCCCCACAGCAGAGGCCAGGCACAGCTCAGCCCTCATCTCAGAACCATGCACGGGCCAGAACAGGTGGAAGCAGCATCCGCCATTTTGTCCTTCCGACGGCTGAGGGCTCCAGGGCCCCAACATGAGGTACACCATTCAGAGGCATTGGCAGAAAAAGAAAAGGTTGCTTGTGATGACAAGTAAATAAATTATAAAAGCCCAGACTGTCATACCTGTTTCTTTTCCTACTTCATTTTTCCACCACTGCAGGTGATATATGAACAGCTGATGCACTTTTTTCCAGGCTCCACTTCAACTTGCTGCATTCCTCAGGATGTTTTTCAAGATGCCTTTCTAAAAATAACTCCCAATCTAAACTTTTCTTATCCTAACACCTTGCAGGTCTAAAATCAAAAGCAAGGGCTGCTGAGATTTATGGAGATCAAGAAGCCCTCCGCCTAAGGGTTACCAGCTGCTGCCTCTCTGTGGCCTGGCACAAGAACTCCCATAGGCAGGATCTGTTTGAGGCTTGGGGAAAAAACCAAACACTCCCCCTAAAAAAGAAAGAAAAACAAACAAACCAACCCCCACCCCAAACCAAGAAAAAAAAAAACCACCACCAAAAAACCCCAACAGAACAAAGAAAAAAAACCTACCACAAAATAAAAATGAAACAAAATCCCCAAACAAATAGCCACAAAAAAAGCGAATCTTTAGGTCTTCGGCCGTGGCTGCGCAGCCTGCCAGACTGGGACGGCGTCTCCCTCTAGCGCCCGCGAGCCGGCAGCGCCGCCGGCATCTCGGCTCGGGTTTCTCTCTCCCATACTGCCCTCAGCAGATCGATTCCCCGCTGTGCCTGCACAAACTGAACGGTTCAAACTGAGGGAATAAAAAATAAGAGAGTCCAGAGTGGTCCTTCCAGTCAGGAGAGCCTGACCAGAGCAACCTCGCATCACTCCCTGGAACATCAATGCCTCATGGGCCTGGCTGCCTCAGCACCAATGCAGGGTTTCTCGTGTGCATCTGACAGGAATCTCTCATTTTTCTCAAAAAAAGGATGCCAACTTCAAGTGGCAAAAAGTCATACTGAATATGATCAATCGGTTTCTGCAAGTGGATCACCAGCTGGGACACACTTCTGCCCCATGCCAGTGCAGTGTGTTACCACCAGAACAGAAACCTGGTGAGCATGAGCTGGGCCGGGAACTGCAGTACAAACAACTGTATTTTGGTAAGTAGATGCTTCAAAGAAATAGATTAGTACATTGCTCTAATATTCAATGGTATATTTACTGCTGCAAAGCTCCAGATACTCTGTTAGCCACAGTAATACAGTTAAGTGGAAAATGAGTAATTTAAAACCATAGTGACTATCAGCATGACTCCTCTGACAACAAACCACCACAACGATAACATTGCAGGGTGGATGATACACATTCCTCAGGGCGATTGGTCCCCTCAAACTCTGCCTTTGGGCTGACCACCCACAGCCCCCTGCCCTGCAGTGCCACTAAGGGGAGCACAGCACGCCCAGCTAGGCTGTTCCTGTCCTCCCCAGGGCATGAAGGTGGAAGCCATCATCTCCTCAACAACATGCCCCACCCTGCTGCTGCTGACTACCTTGCTGCTTGGCTTTGTGAAAAAAAACCAAAACACCACTTTTCTGACTCCCAGGTAAGCAGAGCTGAGCAACCGGATTTTGGACATGAGGAGATAGGGCTACCCTGTTCAAAGCAGAATGCAGTCGTCCCCAGTCAGACCAGCAGACCTAGGGGCTCACACCCCAGGGGCCCTGGGAGCAAGGTGCGTGCAGAGCCGCCACTC
>NW_010174840.1:2285-26434 GCF_000695765.1 Mesitornis unicolor
CTGGGTCCTGGTCAGATGCTGGCCTGGCTGTGCCCACCAATTTCCAGGTGCTTGCTGTGGCTTCTGTGGGGGGGCAGGTGGTGTGGGGCCTTGCCTTCTTGTGGTAAGGGAGATAAAGGCTCTGCCAGCCCCACTGTGGCTCTGAGACTGGCCGAAAAGCAATTGGGGCCATGTGCAGCCATGCTTTGCTGCCTGCTCCTCTGGCTCTGCTCAGGAAATGTCCCAAGGACACAAGGCAGGCAGCCCCTTGTGAGAGTCAGGAGAGCTTTTACAGCATCAGGGAAGCATTAGCTCTCTGCTGACGTGGGAATGCTGGCTAGGGTAGAAAAGGAAAAAAAACAGGACCAAGTTTCCTGCTGGTGTGAAGCAGACAGCTCTGATGATTTTAAAGACACCATTTTAACTTATGTCCTTAGAAAATTTGGCATTATTTTTTTCCCCACTGCCAAATGAAGCAATTGTCTTGCTTAGTCATTGGCTAATCCCTTCAAAAGTCTGGTAATGGAAAAAAAACAGACTAATGTCCTCAATAAAGGCTGAGGCTTTGAGGAGCTGACATACACTAATTCATATCATACATACTATTTGCAATAGAGAAGCATCTGTTATTCCCTTAACACAAGTAATGTGCTTTGCTGCTAGACTGTAACACTATGCAGTTTAAGCCTAACTCTCCAAAATATGATTGTCTTTATCTAGCTGAATGCTCTGGGCATGGACCACTTCTAGTCCCTCTTATTAAATGCAGTAAAGCAAGGTCACTCCTTAGTCAACCTGATCACTGCCTGCCACAGCACCATTGTGATTTCTGTTATTTATGCAGGGGAACAGGAGAGCTCCTCACAGATCAGACTCTCATAAAAATAATTTACAGCTACATTCACCTTGCATGAAACAGCATAGCCATCCCGTCAGCCTACACATATTTCTGTCTCTCTTTAACTACCCTCTTGTGGTATGACTGAAGAACGACAGCCTTTTCTAGCAGGCTAAAATAAATTCATCTCTTCTTGGCTCTTCTAGTATTAACTGAGACAAAACTTTCCTTTTGGAGGGAAAGTAACTGGTTTTTTTTAGAGTTGTTTTTTTGTTTGTTTTGTTTTGTTTTGTTTTTAAATCAAGTGTGCCCAAAATGCATCATATTTGCCCCAAATACGCTGAGGCCCTTCAAAAATACAGACCACTGGAAAACTCAGGAAGCTTATACTTGCATTTTCAGCTGTCTTTAAAAGGAAAAAAAATAATCTCTAATTTCCAAGCTTTTGATGCTAATGCAATCTGCCGCATCAAAAAACTCCACCAAACCCAGCAGTGATTCAACAGAAACTAGCTAAGGGTTGGTTTTTGTTTTTGTTTTTTTCATCAACATAGTAATAGTTTATACCATCGATCAAGTTCTTGCTTAATTATTTTCTTGTCTTGAAACAAAGATAATTGTACTGGGCGTGGATGGCTAGGTTCCTAGGGCTAAATGCAAGTTTTTCAGTAGAGAAACACATCATAAATACAACCAAGAAAAATGCTACATTCTGAGTTTCAATACTGAGCAATAGTGACGGTTAAACAACTAATACTAGGTGGTAAAATATAGTGTATCTGCCTTCAATAACCTGAATGATCACAGCCTAATCAATGTGGGTCAATGCTTGAGGTACCTGAATTCTCAATAAGTAAGCCCATTCTTTCATGGAGATACTTTTAGCCCCCCAGGAAGTTGTTAACATGGGCTGGGGTTAAAAGTACTTTCTAAAGACAAAACAGCAACTCCAAAATTCCTCATCTCTTACCACAGCTGACTCTGCCATTTACCCAATTCAGGACTTTTTTGTTCTCGTGGCAACTAAGCAGTAACCTGGTTCCCCTGAGTGACTCAGGCAGTAGATGGCTGGTATTACACTGGTGACTGCGTTTTTTGTTCCCAGCTGCACTTTTCCCATTTATAAAATGGGGATAATGGAATAGTGAGGTATGTATTACCAGACCAGCAGAGGAAACACCAAATGGATTGGATCACAAGCTATGGAAAAGGCCTCGGCAGAAAGCAGCAAAAAAGGATGCATGAAATTGTAGGGTGCCATCATGATTTCATACTCTGCTCTTAGCTAAACAGAGCTTTATGCCTGTGATACTGTGCCTGACATTGTGTGTGCATTCTAATATATATAAATGCTTGTGTTTCTATACGCAGACTAACATTGCACAAACGAGGAGGAGGATATTCTTTATGACCAGGAAATACCTTTGTACTAAAATGATTTTAGTTGCAGGATACTTGCCCAAAAAAGAAAGCCACACACACACACCTCCCCACTGAACACGCAGCTGGCAGCAAGGAACCATACCCAAACTGCCAACTCCAGGATAAGCACTTGGAAGCATTGTGACTTTAAGAACTTCCACCTTGCCCATAGCCACAAGCTAAGTCCCTCCAGATAGGGCCAGGGTGCAGGTAGAACAGAACCTGCCCTCACCTGCAGCTTTGTTTCTTCTTGGCTAGGAAAAATATGGAGTTTTTATAGTGGTTACCAGGGCTAACTTATGGAGGCCTTCAGTTTTCACTCTGGTATCTATTACTACCACAGGTTTTTTTTGTATTATAGCAGCACTGAGAAATGCTTACTTGCCCCAGTCAGGGCACCAAGTGCAGTGCAATCACATAGTAACAGACAGGCTGTGTCCCAAAGAGCTTCATGTAAAGAAAGGCAAGGATTGGTACTTCACAGTGCAAAGGAAGGAAGGAATATCTAATGCACTGTAAAATCAACATGGAAGGAGGTAGTCCCACCACTTATTTGCATGTACTTCTCTGAACCAGCTAAGTTAGAGGCTAGTCTCCATCTGGAGTTAAGGAAAAGTCACCTTCAAAAGGCAATTCAGACCATATAAGTTGGGATCCTGCTCCAAATTGCCTTCTGAAGCTACGGACAAGTATGCCTCCAAAGATGGCAGCTGGACTCCAAAGAAGCAAGTCGGTTTATCCAGCTGGGACTTAACCGAGTCACAGTGGGAGTAACAAAACCCTGTATTGTTCGAGTCTTTGGTCACTGTTTGAACCACAGCTCGTTCTTTCTTCCCATATACAAAAGCAGTAAGCCTGTAGCTCCTCTGTAAATGGAATATAACCAACAGCCTGTTACCTTGTTCCAGTGCCCCAGATGGCTTTCAGCAGAGGTCACTTACATGTGTGAAGCAGTAGTTAGCATTCATATTATCAAAAATCATGCTAAATATTTACTTAACAAGGCACAGCCACAACAAATGAAAATACTTTCAGTAAACTCCTCCCCACCTTCCCTATCTTCCAGTCCTATAAGGACTAAAAATTTTCATGAGCTCATACAAAGGTAAAAGGAACAAAAATATACAGTGTCTGTAGCTCTCAGAAAAAAACAACCTGCACTGTTAATTGCTGCCTACAATAGATTCAGCTATTGTAAGCCATGAAAGAGAGCACAACTGGCAAAAAGGCAAGAAGGTATCAGTAAGGTACAAACAGCAGAAAACCAGGTTAGAGCTAGGTTTTTAGTAAAGAAAGACAAAGAAGATAATATAGGAGGATAAAAAAGAAGGGACAAAGCGCAGCATAAAGTGAACATTGTATCAGGGAACAAGCATCGTGAATGCTTTCAAAGAATCACTTCCCATACGCTACCTTAGCTGGCATCAAAACAGGTGATAGGAACCTGCTAAGTAGAAAACTATCAAGAGTCTGGGAAAGTGGGATCTTTAAAGCATAAAGTAGAGGTTCTGGGTGTTACAAGCATAGTAGCCCAGGGTTTTCTATGATCCTGATCTGCCACACCCTACAGAATAATACCATTCTGCCTAATTTCATTCTTACTGGTAGTATTTGGCACAATCTTTAAACAAACTTAATTTCTTAAATACTAGTAATTCAAAACCAGAAGATTTAAGGCAAATGTCTTGAATGGAAAATCCTGGTAAAAAGATTAAATTGTCTATACCTGCAAGCTAACGTCCCTGTATCAAACTTTTGAAAAGCAATGAATGCATCTGAAAAAGTTTAGAAGCATTAAAAGAGTTTCATCTCTTACTATACCTTTCAGGCATATTCCTCGGAGCATCATCACTCTTACCAGAAGACCTGACACCCAGATCTTCAAAGGCTTATAGCCACTTGAATTGTATTGACTTTGAAAGGAGTTGAATGCTTTCTGGGACTCTGGGAGTGAGTGTTCATTGCCTTCATTGGGCATTCAGGACTATCAGCAGGAGCATGCTCACCACCTGAGAGGTCTCTACACTCAGATACCACAGTTCTTCCCCCTAAAGACACTGACAAAGCTGTCAGAACTCCTGTTACAGTGCTCTGAGATAAGCCTGAAAGATGATGCTCTCATTCTCATCTCTCATGGGGTCTCTCACACTGTATCTGTGCAAGCTTGCTCCAATAGTTTTCATCCTTCTATGGCCATCTGTAACTGGGTTCCTTCAGAAACTTGAAAGGTTTCTTAATGACGTGCCTCCAGAAGACTGAGATACAGGTTCCTCGCAGAAAGAGAAAATATCTCTTTTTGCATATTATACTACTATTGCACATTCTGCACAGTTTACACAAAATTGGTTATTAGAAAAGACAGAGGGCTGTTCTTTTCTCTTAGTTACATGGTTGAAATTCAGGGAAATTTCACTTTCATCAGATTTACATTGAAGTAAGAATAGAATACAAACAGAAGTGCTACAGGGCTGAAGAGAGAAACAAAAGCAAGCTTGAATATATGGCTGCATATATTTAGTTGCTTACCAAAACAATTGGCAATTACTGAGGGAGAAGCAAGCAAATCTCAAGTTCCCTCTGCCAAAGTAACTTGGATAAAGGTTTTGAAGTGCTTGCAACAAGCTTGTAAAAAACTCTCCTAACTAAAAAAGTCTCCTGGACATCATGTATCATGATAGTACACCATGAAAGCTGTACTATGAAAAACTAAACAACTGGTAAGAAATTGGACATATTTATGTACAGATTGTTCATAGTAACCTGTAGCCTTATCTTTAGCTGATTAAAACTGGTAAAATGCCATTACACTTTTAATAGCTATTTCTTCTGAACAAAACCCCACTCTTGGGAAAAAGTATTTCTTCCCCATAGCAGCGATGGGGTACTCCACACAAAGAAGCACCTAGCAGTTTAGTTCACATTTTTTAATAACATGGCACAATTTACATTACACAAGTCTTCGCTGATGAGAAAACATGCTGAAGATTGAGAGCTGCTTCACTTTTCTTTTCACATAGGATCTAGAAAGGACTTTATTACATACAGGATAAACAGCAAAAAGGTTCGTATATAACAATCTCTTTACAATACTGAAAGCTACCACTACGGTTCCAGTGTACATATTCTTCAGGGTTGAGGGTTTTTTGTATTTTTCCTTTTGTTCTTAAAAAAAAAGATACCACTGCACAACATCTGGAGTTCACAAAATCTGAAGCTCACAACTAAACCTTCAGTTGACTACTAAAATAGATCTCTGATCATTAGAAACAACTGTCTGTAGTTAACTTTTTTCTTTTTTTTTTTCTTTTTTTTTTGCCAAAACAGGATAACAACTTCAGATAGCACTTTAATACACTAGAAGACCAATGGAACTAATTTTATTTCATACATGTATTTTACAGTCCAGTAGACAAGATATTGAATTCTCTCTGATAAAGTCATATTCTCTCCAAATATTTAGACAAGAAACTTAACACATTATAAAAAAGTGTGTTATGAAAAGACAGATTTCAGAAGATTTATGCATATTTTTAAAAAGGACCATGTTCTTCATGTTATTTCATGTCTTCTATGATTAGGGAACAACAAGGCTGACCTGTTAACTATTCACAGACTTTATTACCAGCTGAAATACAGTAAATTGCATTATGAAATCTGCATCCGAGTTCATTCATTAAGCTAATGATCCACAGTGAAAACATGTCCATCATTTAGAAAAGTATTAGCTTTCTTGTAGGATTTGTTTCAATGTAGCTAGAAATCACTTAACAACATAAAAAAAAAAGGTGTGTGTACAGAGAAAAATGACACACTGGCAATAAATATAAAACCAGACATGAATGCCTATAAGCAGATGTTCTTCCAAAAATAAATTTCACATGTTAAGTGACAAAAGTCCTGGAAAATATCCAGCATTTGATTATTACTCTGTTTAACCCAGATTAATGTGACTAAAAACCAATCTGCCATGACTACAGTATCAGTGATTACAGATCACTAACCCTGACGTGTTCTAAGGAATACATGTGCTACAGTAACTTCAGCATCTTGATGCAGGGGTTCAGACAGAAAACTACACTTCTAATAGGGTGCTTCTTCATCAAAACAAGCAAGAGAAAGAGGTTTTTGTTATAGATGAGCTTGTTCAGGGAAAATATGACTTTAATTATGTTGTGTGTTGAAAAGGCTCCTTTGAGTTATAAAGGCTTTTGTGAAAAGCCTTAAAATTCATTGCATAGTTGAAGGGGTTTAGCTGTCTATAATAATATATGTAACACAGCATAAGCAGACTGTGTTGACCAATATTAAGTTTGCAAATAGCACAGTTTAAGAAGTATTAATGTATTATGTTACTTAATTTTATCTATTTACATTTGTACAAAGTAAAGCTTTCATCTTACCCTTTTTGCATATATGAACCATTAATCCATGAAGCAATCTTTTTACATAAATATCTACAACTGTCTTCACTTCTGGTCTGAAAGAACTTTGTATGGTTGACATTGGTGATGGTTTGTTTCTAGTCACATCATTCAGATTAATGTCTTGTTCTTCAGTTCAAATTTTGAAATTTTTAAACTAGAAATAAAATAGAGTAGGAGACACGAGGAACATATGGACTTGGCTAAAAGATCTGGAAAATTTCAACATAGAATATACAAAAAAAAACATTTCAAAATCTTTGCACTCAGGTCTATACATACTGTACAGTGGGTCGCATCCCCAGTCTGTATCAATGACTAGTAAGAAGGTCTTTATATTATGTTCATTTACAACGTTCTGTCCCTCTTTCTCTGGTTCTTATTTATTCTCAACTCTGCTTATCGAGCCTCAATGTCCTTGAGGGTATGAGAAGGAGGCCTCTCTCTCATCTCTGTTGACAGAGGAGTAGTCCTTCTGGGAGACCCAGGCCGAGGTCCCAGAGTAGAAATAAGAGGTGGAGGTGCACTGAGAGCTGCTGTGGGGGGAGTTTTATTGAGGATGCCATTTTGGTGTCCCATCGGCGGACTGACTCTGGGGTAGTGCATGCTAGGAAGTCCTGGCGTGATTAGGCTTGGATGAGGCAGGTGGCCGTCCAAGGCGGCAGGGTGAACTGAGTGCAGGCGTGCATGTTCATAGTCCTCTCTGAGCATGTGCAACCGCTCCCTGTCATCCAAGTGGTTGCCCCTCTCATGCTCACGTCGAGGGTCAACAGAAAGAGGGTGGTGGTGATGGTGGTGGTGATTGTAGTCATGAGGTTCCCGATCCCTGAATGACCTGTCTGCTTCATATAATCTTGGTGTAGAAAGACGATGAAGGGGGTCATTTCTTAGCAAAAAGTCTCTGCCCAGGGGGTCTCTCCGATGAATGTCTAGCTCTCTGTAAGGATCTCTTAAGGGATCTCTCATTGGATCCCAGTGGAAAGAAGGATAGGGGAAACGTTCTGCACCAGGAATCGGGCTAATTCCCATAAAAGGGGTCATCATGCGAGTCCTATCCAGGCCACTGATGCTGTTCATGTGATGTATACCAGTTACACCTACAGTCATGGGCATAGACACTAAAGGACTTGGATGGACGTTAGATGTAGATATAGGTGGTGGCTGATCAGATGACCTATGAGTCTGAGGTCCCTCAGGTTGAACATCATGGTCTTCCTTTCGCTCTTCCTTCACTTTGACTTCATTGCTTTTCTTCGGATTATCGTATGCTGGCTCATTCTTCCTCTCTGCCTCACGGTTGGAAGTACTGTTAGGCCTGGTGCTCTCTACAACTGGGGGCCTAGCATAGGGTGAAGGAACCCTGGGCATTTGCTTAGATTCTTCCACCACTCGGCTTTCATGGCTCAGGCCTTCTTTCTCCGAAATATAGTTGTCCTTCACCTTGTGCTCTTCAACATTAATTTCCTTCCGAGATTCGGAGTGATCCCTCTCTCGTTCTTTGGGTTTCTCTTTTTCTCGAACCTCGGGATTCAGATGGCTCCTGATCTGCTCATTTGAGCTGCGATTATGGCCGAGGGAGTTTACTGGATGGACAGGTGCTGGTGAAGGATGGCTGGAGTGTCTTTTCTCAATGCTCTCCCTAGAAGAAAGAGAAGTGTAAAAATGAAGGCATGAGAAACTGCAAAAAAAGGAAGTATCTCGAGTGTCTGACTTTATACTCATTGCTTTGCAGAAAGCTAGTAACATGCACCATTAAATGCACTGTTCCTTTTACACACCCAAGAAGAACATCCCATCTCTAAACTAGACCTATTCCTTTACCTTGGCCCACAAAGATGCCCAAAGCTGCTTTGTGAATGATCTGAGGCTTCAAACACTGAAGTCACTCCCAAGAGAATCTAGCTCTAGTACACATATTTCTAAGACAATGGCCTTAATTGTTAGCAAAGAAGAGAGAGAAAAACAAAAACATACTAATTTTATCCAAAAAAAGCAAGACAGTTAAATCCAAATTACATGGTTAGTATTTTACCTGCTTCTTCTATTAAGAATACATTGGGGAAAATAGATGACATTTTGTTCAACTGACTTTTAAAACATTTCTAGACCTATGTACATTACTAATTTATTCTCTCTATTCTTTCCAATCTTCTACCTTTCCAATTTACTTCCCACAATTCAATTTACTTCTTAAAACTGAAATAAAACCCTCTCAAGACACCAGTACTGATGGAGACGATCCACCCTGCTGTACAGGCAGGCCCTTCTCTAAGTGTGCAATGAACCTCAATGCAAGTGTTTTAGTAGAGGTGTCCATCAAGGCTAGATTATGTGTTGGCTTCCTCAGCAGAGATCAGTCTACTCTGTATGTCCATTATTCAGGCTAGCGCTGAAAAGATCACCTCTCTGGAGTCAGTTGTTCTTCAGATTACCAACGCTTTCGTATTTCTAGGGAAAAGCAAGCAGAGCAGGGACAGGGCCAATGTGTCTTCCTGCCAATGCTAGGAAGTCTCAAAATACCATGAATTCGTTCCATCTTTGAAACCTATTTATGTAGCACAAAGGATGAGAGAATAATTGCCTGGCAGTGGACAAAAAGCTCAATATGCGAATGGATCCTGTACCAACTATTTTCTGGAAGCCATATTGACCGGGAGTTGTTACGGACAACACTAAGTGGAAAAGCTTTCCTATTTAAAATTAATCAAATTCCTAAGGTAAATCTAATTTCTCAGTTTCAAAGATTTTAACCTCTCTCTAATCTCAACTGATCTCTGAGTTGAAGTCTTTCCATAAAGACAGATCCAGATATTCAGTGTTGGATGCATGCTGTCTGTTGAGTATAGGAATTCTGTTCCGTGCATGGTGATGGACAATGTGCTGTTAAAGGCATAGGTAAGGGATAAGCAGTGAGGCCCTCTGAAGACTAGCTCCAGTTCACGTGGTTTCTCTTTGGGTGCTGCAGTCTCTCCTTAGCAAAGCATAACCTGAACATGCTTGGATGAGGACAGCATATTTAAATTTATTCTGGACGAGATACTGCAATACTGGCTGGCTGAAGGGCAATTCAGAGGGCAACTTTTAAGTGGACACTTGCTCTTTCACCTGTACAATTTCTGCTAACTACTTTTTAGCTGAGCTAAACTGCATAAGATTTCTACCTATATTTACTTTTGGATGGTGAAACTGCAGCAACTGCAGAAGAAATGTATTTCAGAAGGAAACTCTCATTATTATAATCTTGCCAGATGAATCTTTTGCTGGTCTAGACTGAATTGTTGAAAGTGTCATTTTATGGGCCATGTCTGGGAGACCTCAGAAAGTCCAAAATGTGACTGGTGTTAGAAAACATTTTTAAGTCAGAGCGTTTGATACCAGAACTGCCCAGTCTGCACTGGCTACCATAATTGGAATCAGGTTCTGCTTTGATTACTTGTGCCCTAAACACTCTTTGATTAATTGTGCCCTGGCTCTCATTTCCCTCCTCTTGCTTTCCACCAAAAGTTGAGTCATTTGATTTAACAGCTTCCAGATTTGGATACAGTGAGACCAAGTCAAGGCACTTCAGTCAAGGCTTTCTCAGTGTGAAGACTCAACACTTTTACTTTGCTGGGAAAGCACTGCCTTGTGGAATCTGCAATACCTAGTATTTTATTTATTTTGCTCATTGGACTAGTTCAGAGGGCACCCTTAATTGTTTTATTTCACTAGGAGAGCTCATTGAGTCCTTTTGCTGATGTTTAATCAGTTTTCTATGTAATCGATGTATTTTAAATTATGCATAAAATTTAGAGAAAATAACATGCATTTTCTGTAACTAAAGAAAAATATATGTGCAACCAAAATAACATACTCTTTTGCCAATTTCAGCCTGTTCAATTACAGTGATAGTATTATCTCAAGAGCCTATTGATTATATAGCTCACTTCAGTGAACTATGTGTAATTCAGTGGTCAGAGAGGGAGTAATTTTATATCCTCAGATCTGTCAAGAGCTCCTTAGGTTAATAATATAGGAACAGCTCTAAGCCTCTGTCCTTGAAAAGAAGAAATTTAAGATCATGTTCTCAAATGAACTAATTACGAAGTAAAGTGTATTTTGAGACTGTTTGCTACACTGAATGATACTGAGTATAATATGCTGAGTACTTTGCCTCAGGTATGTTAATAAAAAGATCAGTAGATTCTTATTTGATATTTTTTATGCTCTAGAATTACATATGCTTAAATGTTATCATTAGAATGGAATTGCTCAGTAATCTTTTAAACAAAATACCACTGAGAAGGAACAAATCCTGTTTTTCACAACAGCTATTTTTACTGATTTTTTTTTTCTCCTAATGCTAAGCTGGAGTAATGGAGTCCTTAAAACAAAAACCAAAAAACCCCACAACTGCAAACTACATTCCAGGAGAAAGTGGGCACCTTATGTAGCCACTGCAGTCTAACTCCCCAGATGCCTCTGCACCTGGGAAAGGTTGACAGATTGTAGATCCATATTATCTATGCTATCTTCAGGAAATTACCTTATCTCAGTCTGGCTGGGAAGGGGCTGCAGAACACTGGCCATACCACTTATCCAAGAAGAGTGACCAGTGATTTACTGCACCCCACTCTAACGTGGATCTTAGGTAGAGGAGGGCCAAGCTAAGAGGAACTTCTGAGGTGTCTCTCTGCTGATAACAGAAGAAATCTAGATGAGTGCTTTTGGCTAGACAGCTCATCTAGGGGCTGATAAAGTTAGACAGGATGATTTTCAGATTAAATCATACCTCCAGGCGTGATTCCCAGTTCTTCCTGTTTGGGCAAATTAGCTTAAAATAGGTAACACAGACTGGGACCTCAACTAAAAAGCAGGGCTACTTCCTCACCCCGCTGGGTGCCGTTGAAGATAAAACAGGTATGAGAGGCTCACAAGCTATTCCAGAGATTATCTACAAAGGGAGCATGTCTCCAGGAAGGAATTCTCAGCATCTTCTCATACAGGCAACAGTGTGAGCATGCTGCAAAGTAGAACTCTTCAAAACCACAAAGATAGATGCACAGTGACACTAGATCGGCAAAAACATTATAGTACTAAACTGGTAGCCATAGTTGTGCAGAAGTATGAAGTATGAATGAAGCTTACTTTTAAGCTCTCAAATTATTGAAAATAAATATGTTCTGAGCTATGATATGGAGTTCAGGCAATGCCAAAGAAGCTTGCAAGGAATGCATTTCTGAAAGGGATTTTCTTCAGCAGCAACACTTCATAAGAAAACAACAAAACAGCAACTGAAATAATCATATAATTCTAAAGACTACTCATATCATTAATAAATAAAAAGCTTTGCCATTCAAGCCAGTAAAGTTACTCTCATGCTTAAGCTTTTTGCAGGACAGAATCCCCAATTTGTAACAGCAACTTATTTTGAAGCATTAACACCAGACATGAAAATAATGAAGCTATGCTACCAAACAGAAAATATTCCAAATGGAAAATGTAGGTGAAAAGATCTGTAGTTTGACTTGCTCTTCACATTTTACAATAACACAGAAAAGCTCTTAAATGTATTTTTAGAATATCTAATGTGTTAGCATAACTTCTTTTAGAAAAGGTTACTAATGAGTATATTTGGGTTAGTGACAGAGAAGTCAGAAAAGCACATCTCCTAAATATTATTTTATGTTAAAAAATTAGAAACAAATAGCCATTATGTAGTAATGTGCAAACTTAACAGGAAAGCCATTAAGCCACAACTGAAAAAGCTGACATCATCCTCTCTACATTTTTCAAGGAAGGCATGACACTTGCTGAATGGCAAATTCTTTTAATTTGGTACTCAAATGTTAAGAGGAATTGTTACTGAGTTAACTGTATCATGGGAACAGTTCTGACAAAAAAAAATTATGACCAGGTTTTACTTTTCATTAACCCTTCCCAGCCTGGACATGTTAGTGTGCAAGTCCATGTAAAACACTGAATAAAAACTGTGCTTGAAGGTGTGTAACAGCAGTGCATGTGTGTGTGGCTTTTTTGAGGGGAATTAAGGTTGATTTAATGAACTGTGTGCACTGAAACTTACTGCGGTATTGGAAAATGACATACCCGGTGCATTGTATTGTGTTATCATTTTACAGCTTTTCATTGGTCCCTCTGATCAGTCCATTTTTGAGGAGGGAGGTAGGGTTGTTTTGCAGACAAGGTCCGATTTACGAAGTTATTTACATATTCAAAGATGCAGATACATGTCAGATAGACTTTATAATTCTTTTTTCATCCTGCCAGGCACCTATCTACACATTAAATCTTCAAAAAACCTATGGCAATGTGACCCACAAAGTAACAGACTGCATGGGTCTGATTCTGTTCTTACTTGACGCTGCCTGAACTCTGCTCCAGCAAAGCTCCTTCTGTGTGGTGCAAGTGAGAAGAGAAACAGATGCAGTAGGAAACACCCGAGTTAGAAACCTGCTTCCTCCACAGTGCCTCGCGTCATCTCAGGCCTGCAGGTGTCCCACCGCTGAAGCTCTGGTTTAACAATGTGCCAGGCTGGGAAGGGTTAAAAGCGGAACAGAGCCCCAAGCTTTGAACTAGACAATTCTTGGAAGTGTTCTTTCGTACCTTTCTTTGTCATCTTTACTAACAGATGAGTCTCGTTTATCTACATCTCTATCTCTGTCATGAGCTGCAGCAGATGAACTGCGCTCCAGCTCTCCTGGCTTCAGCCAGGGCGGAGGGGTCGGGAACGAAGGAGGAGTTCGGTGCAGTCGGTTCCAGGGCTCGTGAGGGTTGCTAAAGCTCTGCATACTGGGGCCATCCTTGTGGCCGAACATTGAGTTGGGTGCTGAAATGGTGAAGTGGAAAACAAAAAGGTTTAAGAAAAAGGTATGCTCTAGTGAAGGTACTTACCAAAAAAACTTTTACAGCACTCAGAGTTAAAATGAATACATATTATTGGGAGCTGGAAAAGGAAAGGAAATTAACAGAGATTCATTAGAGGGTCTCATTCCTAAAAATGGGCAGGCATCTGACAGCTGTTTTAATTGGAAAGGGAAATGCTGTGGATAAAATTGACAAGGGATGAAGTAGTAAGATAAAAGTGACAATGATCCTTATTCCAAATATTTTGGAGACATCAGGAAATGACCATTATACAGACTATAAATAATGGAACTTGTTGCATTTGATCCTGAACCAAAGTAAAATAATGTGACCAAAATCATGCCAGATTTGAAGTATGGAGAAAGGGAGTGATTTTTAAAAGGATGATCTTTTGTGACGGGCCAAATCTAGAGAAATGTTGATGATCCTGGACAAATAAATGCAGGTTAGTGATTTTTTCCAGGCACATGTCCTGGATTACTGGTGAGAAAGGAAAAAACCCAAACATGTTCCCATCCACAGCTAGGGATGCTGCACACATTAACTATTTCTGAACATGCAATAAAACTATGAGAAATTTCACATACTCCTTAGACTCATAAGTTCTATAGTCTTTTTTTTCAATAACTGTACAACATAATGGTGACATTTAGCACTGTGTTGAACCCAGACTCTTAAGTAACTAATAGAAAATAATTTACTGATGACTAAAAAATGATGCTTAGATGAAAATCTCTTAGTGGCATGTGGTCTAAGCAACTGGGAAAAAAAGACAGCAAATAGTCACTATCACTCAATATCCTGAATTGCACAGCAAACAAGAATTCATAAACAAAGAGGTTACTCACTAACTGTTGGGTTCCCGAGTCCCCCGAAGGCATTGCTACCCACTGCAGTGAGACCGCTGAAGGAAGCTGGTCGATTGAAAGGCTCTGCAAACCAAGGGAAACAGCTGAAACTCACTGGCATGTTAGTAATTATGATAAAGCATTACCATGTTACCCAACTGCATTGAGACTGCTTGAAAGTTCCGTCTGTGCCCATCAGTAGTTTAACATCATCCTGCCACAACACAGTGGTGACTCTGAGGAGCCAGGGTTTAAATAAAACCAATTTTTTCCCCTAGACAACATGCATGGGAACATCTTACTAGAAAAACTTCCTCTTCAAAGAAAAACAAGATGTTAAAATATACATGGTATTGGAGCTGCATAAGTAGCTACTTCATTTAAAACTTGCAAACATCTCCATTTTTATTTCCTTTTTTTTCCTTCCAATTCAATTTCATGGTCTTTCTCAGGAAATGTCCCTAGCTAGCAAGACTATTATTAACTCTGGTGACTGTGCTGCAAAACACCTTCAGGCCACGCCTCCTAAAACATAGCCAGGATATAAATAAAATGTTCTATTATACTGGTATTTCATGCTGACCTGAACATTTTGTAATGCTCTTGATATTTATTGCTAATGCTACATGAAACTATGGACTGAAAGATACAGGAATGATTCTTTTAGTAGTTAATGCATATAAAATATATAAGTTGCATGAAGGAAATCCTACTCTCACATTACTTTGGAGAACTCTAGTGATTTTGGTGAAAGTACTTCTGATAAATACCAGCCCAGAGAAAACAAGACTAAACCTAGCATTTTCTACAATGAACCTACATCGTGAGTCTGCTGTATCAATCTGGTCACCCTCATAAATTCTTCCCTATGCAAAATAAATGCCAATTTAGAGTCTTGATGTCTGATGCTCCCATAGGCAGCAGACCACCTTACTGCAACACTAGTAAGTTAGAAGGGAAATAACATTTGGTAACTTCGGTGGTTCCATTTTTAAATGCACATTCACTAATTTTCACTAACAGACACATTTGAGGCTAGATCGCAAGATTTTAGCCATAAATATATATTCATTTAAACAGAAAAACAGACATCTAATACGAGTTAGAAAAAGAAACACCTCTATGAACCAAAGCCCTAACCCTAAGGCTTTTTTTTGACTGGTTATAAACATGACTACAGTGAAACCTAACCAGCCCTGTCACTCCGCTCCTCTAGCGTGCAGAAGTATTTCCAAAGATGCTGTCAGTGACACTGTTATGTGTATTTAGAAATGCTACTTAGGTAATGGCTAAAATGCACAATTTGTAAAGGTTAAGTAGGGAGGATACTCAAAGATTCTCCATTTGGGCAACCGTTAATTGTCTCAGTGTGCTCAATGTGTGTCACTTCTGAGTTGTATTCACCATTAGTTGCAGAGAAAGCTTACCTAAGTGAGCAGCTGGGTTGAGAAAGTTGCTGTGGTGAGGCGGTGGGCCGAAAGGGGTGCCTGCTGGATGCCCCCCACCTGCCAAAACAAGGCAAAAGGCGTGAATTCCCAGCAAAAGCTCAGAAAGGGACTTGCTGTGCTCTGGGCTGGACTGTCAATTCTGAATGGCAGCTCACGTCAGCAAAGATTGCCGTGCACTGGGCATGGGCTCTCAGGTCAGAATCCTGCACTAACAGCAGCTGCTTTTCTAAACAGAGGTTCCCAGTTATAGTATAACGGGTGGGTGAGGTGGGGAAGTGTTTCAGTATGGAATAAAACTGAGCGTGTAATAATACAGCATATTTCCAACCTGTCATATCCATGGTACATCAGACACCACTGCATGAAGAAATGTTCTTCCATTTACTACCCGTATGGCATTTCAGCAGGTTGGGCTTTTTTAAAAGCATATATAGAAAAATTTTTAAATATTTACCAATAGACTAATAGCCCCTGGCATGTCCTGCAGAGAGCTCAAAAGCCAAAGCATACGGGAAATTTCCTTTTAACATGGCAAGGATTACCATTCTAATGAGCATGTCACAAGAAGATTTCACTTCGCAGTACTCACTGGCAGTGGAGAAGAGAGTTGAGGGCCGGGCCAGGTCATGGGGGTGGTGGATGGCTCCAAAAAGGCTGGGGCCTGGTGGCCTGCTCAGAAATTCAGGTTTCAGGCCAAAGTCCAGCTTGTGCGGATCAGACTGCATCTGTTTCTGAAATGTAAAAACAGGATTTATAAGAGACTGTCCTAAAAGTCAGCAGTAAAAGACACTTTCAGAATAATGTGGTTATAGCAATTTATTCACACAATCTGACAAGTTAGTTTTAACAAGAATATTAGCTTCTGGGGCCTCGAGCATAGGTGCAAGGCTATTTTCCTGGAAAGGCATCTAAGGCAGAGAGAGAAAATCTCAGGCTCCCAATGCACATTTAGAGTGTCTTCACACATGCTCACATCCATCCCTCTGGAGCAAAACATTTCAGCACAGACCTGAACACACATAAAAATCTTTGAAGAGGCCTCAGACACTTGCTTAGCTCTAAAAATAGGTCTGGCTTAAAATAATGAAAGGAAAGCTGAAGAAAAAGGTCAGTTTGGAGCTGATCCCAGGCAGGCAGGCATGTTAACAGCTGGGTGAAAGCACCGAGTATGAGAGGCCCAGCTGGCAGCTGCCCCCTTCCTGCTGTGGGGTCCCCTGCAAGGCAGAGACCGGGCAGTGGGGGGACACCAGAACTGCTCATGTGAAATGTGGGGCTGCAGTGTAGAAACACTCGATCAAGTGTGTGCTTCAGTGCCTCTTGGACTGTAACTGAGCAAGCTAGGGGCTAAAATGAATCAAATTACAGACAAAGCGTAAGAACTGAAGTCCCACTTTGCCCACTCCAAATTCAAACACTGTATGTTGCTGTCTTTATTTATATGGCATTAGAATCAGCAGACTTTCTTTTTTAAGGTAAATTTGCTGAGGTAGCTGTATTGCAAATGATAAGTGGATGAAGGATGGGCTCTTCCTTTGTGCCATATACTCATTTCAGTGGTCCCTACTTAGATAGTTTTACAGAATGAAGAAGAAAACCAAATCCCCAATTACCTATGCTGCCAGAACTCCCTAAACACCGATTGCTGATTAATTGTGCAGGTCAGCTGAAAGGATTTACAAATGTGTAACGGTGAACCAGCAGATCTTAACAGTAATTCTGGTGCATGTTACGCTTTATAAATCAGTATTTAATACTGTGCCAGCTCAGAGTACAGACTATTACAATGATATAAATATGCATATTAAAAAGCTATGACCAAGTTAATGTGCATGCCTAGTAGCTGTTTTTCAAGTGCTAGTAACATGTCTATGTTACTATGAGAACAAAAAAAAGGCAAAAAAAAGGCTTTATCAATGTTTTGAGATAACAGCCTGCAAGAATACTCAAATGGAAAAGATGTCCAATGCAGGTAATGTCATTTAAGGAAATAACACTGCAGTGTTTTAATAATTTTTAAAAGTTCAGAAATTACAAATGCCTCAGTTGGAGCCTGCGTGCCAAATTTTCATGTTGTTAACTCTTTTTATTCTTCTTTTGAACCACCAAATTATAAACCTCTGGCAAGCATTACTCAGAATAGCAAAAGCTGGCTGAAACTTTAATTACTGCCATATGAACAGTGCTGTTCTAATAATGAAAAAATCTCCTATCTGAAAAGGAACAGCAATATCATGGATGTGTTAAAAGATTTTCTAATGTGTTGCTTTTACCAAAGAAAACTGATCAGGTTTCTTTTATCCCCAGTTGCTGTTCAGAAAAGCACCCCTCTTGATGATAATCTTTACAAATGTATTTCAAGTCCAGCAAATGTGTAATACCTTAATTCAGGGCCCACTAAAATCGATGCAAATATCTGCACTAATTTCATGGTGTGTTTGATCGGGCAATAAGGCCTTTCCTAAAAGACAGAGGGCCAATTACGGAGCTAAATTCTCTCTTGAATCCTGGCCAGTAACACACAGGTCAGCCTGAGGAGCATAAAACTGCTTTGTGCCCAGAGCTGGTGTGCAACCCTGGCTTCGGCTGAGGAATTCCCCAGGCGTGCAGACAGGTCACACAGGTCTGAACCGCATCTTGGTGCAGAGGCATAGGCAGGCAAACAGCATCCACAGCTGCATGCAATTTTCCCGGGGTCAGGAAGGTTGTGTTTTCAAGTTCCCTATCTTGGCTGCTTCTTCAGTGTCTGCTGTTGCCCTCTGCAAGCAATTGCTGGTGGGCCAGATAGTTACCAATTCTTCTGTACTTTGCAGGCAGTTGGGTGGCAGTGCATGCAGACTTGAAACCTCTGAATAAATGTATTTTATTCCCTGCTCTATGGTCAGGCAGAGTCTTCAGCTTGCGCAGAGGAATAGGCACCTTCACAACCTCGGGCTAGAAGGAGAAATCATTCTTATGAGCCTTCACCCAGGGATTTCACCCTTTATGGGTGCATGCAGAGGGAGAACTTCATTCCCATGTGGGAGTCTGACAGCCCACAGGGACATATCCCAACTCGCCTTACTGACTGTAGACCATAGCTCATTTTTTGACTGAACTGAGTTAGTGAAATACATTTCCCAATTATTCTTGAAATTACCATCATGCACAGCCTCAGAGAGTCAAGTAACATCCTTTCCTGTACTTCTGGACTTTATTCTTGTTTTTGACGTGCATAGGAAAGTATTAGGTAAGGAAATGGCTGCATGAAAATGGCATTTACTATGAGTGATAAATACACTAGTATGACCTCTCTCTGAATATCAAATCAAGGAAGATTCAAAAGACATAGATAGCATGGGAATAATAATTTCATTTCAAGAAAATACCTTTTCAATAAAATAAAAAAAAGGACATATAACTCTCTAGGTCTATAATCTTGTCTTTTTTGATAATGGGAAGATGAATGAATATCACTAGCAGGGGAAACATAAGGAAGCAGAGAAGAGAGATATGTCTACTGCAGCAAATTAACCTGTCAACCTTGTTTAAAAGGGTTATTTTTAAACTCTATCAGCTGTGGGTTTTAGTAGCTGTTCAACATCTTCATATTCTTATAGCACTGACTTATACAATTCAATTGCATACACAGACTGCAAAGTGCTATGGACTCCTTGTTGATTTTACTTTCTGACACAAACTACTGACTCCTGAAGTACAACCACGAACAGTAAAGAACACCAGCCTTTCCTGCCTTACTGAAAACTTTGAGGAGCAACAGTGAATTTTTCAGTGACATGTAACTGAAAATATCATAAAGGGAAAGAAACCTTCTTCACAGAGTTCATGTGCAATGAAAATACAGTTAAAGTATGAATATACCCTCACTATTACAGGAATAAATTGCTTGTTTTTCTCTACCATCTGTTTCTGGAGACTCTAAACTGACTGTGGTCCTTACCCTTGAAGAATCAAAGGACTTCAATGAAAATATTTCCACCCCTTTACCTTCAGTGCGACAAGACAGTGTCTGGATAACATCACTCCACCTGCAAGGCTGTGTCTGCCTGACCAGCCCAGACACATACAGGTGCCAACCTCCAGCTATCAGAATGGTTGTGAAAAAAGACTGATGGGAGTCTGTGCAGCCACACTGGATAAAGCTTCATCAGGACAGAAGAAATCTTCCTGTGCCCTCTTCTACCCATGAACATTAGTAAGACGAATGGGATACACATGCCTAGCTTCTCCAGATTTTAAAAAAAAATAATCTTGATATGTTTGTGTCCTCAGCCATAAAAAACACAATGTTGTAGCTCACAGGCACACTCATTTAGCTGTTAGCTACAAGCTGGTTCTTATCACCTAAGATCTGGTCTCCTTTCTCTGTGGCATCACAGATACTCCTTTGAGACTCTACCTTTAGGTTTTTCATTTCAATATACCATTACTATGAAATGGAAGTTATGCTACAATGCTACATACAGTAACTTTAACAAGAAATTAGCCACAGCTGATTTCAAGCACAGAACTGCTAACAGCAAGAGTCAAACTCTTTCTCTCACAGGTCTGCACTGTACAATTCATCTGAAATGCAGGTGTGCCCAAAGACTGACCTTGACTTTCTGTTGGTGATGGTATATCTGCCAGGCGATGTGAACATGCATAGCGCACCACTTTCCAGGTTTCTGGAAAAAATAAAGGAATATAACATGAATTAATAACTTTCAAAAACCTGTGATGCTTTATTCTAGTTACAGCAAGTCTTGCTAACTGTTAGCCCAGCCTGTTTTGGTCTAAGGACTTCCCCATGACAAGACGACTGAAAGCAAAGCGTCTCCCTTCAGTGCCTTCCCCTCTGTCCTCTTGGGACAACAGAAATGCAAAGAATTTGTCCCATGCTAAGAACTTTATCTGGATATCCACAAATGCCCTTGGTCACTCTCCTCTCCAAATAAACCCATGCTCAGTTTTTACGCACTCTTGCAATCTTCTGATGCCACTGGCTGAGAATGCAGCTCGTGTTGCTGAAACCAATGAAACTCTCCCAGCTGGCTGGATTGCCTCACAACTGTACATTGAGTTCATTTCCAAAAGTGCAACTATTCTAAGGCCAGACTTCCACTAAAATAAAAAAACGAAAGTCCTTCAAAAGATCACTCTGGTTTTCAAAATTAATTGGACTCCCTCATATTGTTGCTGGTCTGTATCTCCAAAACTGTGGCTCCTAAATACACTGAACAAATTGGAGGTGAAATGAATTCATTCTGTTTGGGAAGGCTCTTTGCATCCTTCCTGTCACCATGTTTTTAAGTAACAGAGAGGAGAGAGGGAGGAAAGAACCGGAGCGTTATTTGGGTTTCTTGTTGATTTTGTACTCCATTTCAAGGACACCTGGAAATCGTGTTGGAAAAAGACTAATTCAGGATATACTTTCTCCAATTTTGTCATTTAGGAGTCTATAGTTAACTACACAACTACAGATTCTTGCAGATTTAAAATTAATCACAGGAATTCAAGAAGCTCCTCAAGCTACTGGTAACTTAAATGTTTCACAAACTATGGCATAAGGTCTGCCTTCTATTTCTAGGTGTACATCAACCAACAATTAAAAACACAAATAAGTAAAACCCATCTCATACACACACTTCCATAGGCTTTTTGCTTATTCGCAGCAACTGGCTGTGCTAAGTGATTTAGTAAGTTTGCTTGGTTCAATCAAAATTTAGACCTTCTTGAACACATTGAAAAATTAACAATAAAACACCTTTCGGATCACTGAAAGACTGGATATTTTTATCTTTATTTCTAAAATATTTTGAGTAGACTGTCTGTCTATAATTGACAACGTATTTGGGTAGGAAGTACCATACTGAATAACACTGAAAATACAAAGTAAATAATAAAAACCAAAATCCTTCAGTCTGCAGTGTAATGACAAGGGATCACTGCTAGCGTAGGTAGGGCTGTAGGATTTGGTTCAGGAAACCTTGTACGCCAACACGATAGAAGGGTTATCAATATTTAACCTCTAGGATGCATGCCAGGGAGTTGCATGAGAAGAACAGAAAACTTCCAACTTTGAAACTGTGTATTTTCCTCAGGTGACCACCAAGATGCATGCAAAGGACTGACCATGCTGCGCAGCAAACACAGTGTAAAATACCCAAGGTGAAACATGGCGAAGCTTTATAATCAGTCTGCTGCCTTAACCCAGTGGGGATGGAGACAAACTTGACAAACTGTATCACAAGAAGATTTCTTACCCTTAACATGGGCCTGAATGGATCTGTCAACTGTGAAGAGAAATGACAGCTTGGTTACATGCCTGTCACTCAAACAATTGCTCTAATTAACAAATCTGTATTGCTTCATTAAGACATGAAATTAAAATATTATAATTTTACTTTCAAATGAACCCCTTTTGGATAATAATTAGTCCTTAGCCTGTGTATTCGAGCTGCTCTCCCTCCCCCCATGGCTGTTGTACCTAAGTGTTGACAAGCAACTAAACAGCCTCACACCAAGTGCTCTGTCCTCTGGCATCAGCATTATTTTTTTTTATTTAATGCTAAAAAAATAGCTGGTTAACTACTCTGGAGAAAAAACACAGATCTATACTTTAGGCCAACTTCTGTCCTCGTCTTTCAAAGCTGCTCGGCTCGTGACAAGACCAGTTAGTGGACAGGGCTACTGCTTCCCAGGTTTATCCCACAGATTGGGTTGGAACAGGCTGGGATGACGTTTCAGACGCGTCCCTGCAAACCAGTGACTGTGTCTGTTCAATGGCTGTGGCATTAGGTCCTCGACTTGTACACTGAGCCATTACTGACTGCTTCCTTGTCTGATGTGTTCTCTATCACAAATTGGCTTTGTCTTAAATATTTTTCACACTGTAACAGATGTTGGTTATCAGTGGCTGCATAAAAAACCAATTTTCTCATTATTTATGTGGCCTTGGTTTTTTGGGTAGATTATTTTCTTATTCTCCTTTTTGCTCACACTTCATCATTTAACGCTGGAAAATAAATTCAATTTATTGGGTATTTTTTCATTGTTTTGGATCTTCTTTTTTGAAATGCAATACTAAAGGAGATTTATTGGTGTAGGAGGTACTTTGCAGACTCAGTGATGGCACAATACATCATCCTGAAATAAACAAAACTCCACTACAAGTTGAAAGGGACCATAAAGCTAAATGACTTAATGATGAAGGCTCTAGTTAGCTTTTCAATTAGACAGAATAAACAGAAAAGAAAAAACGTGGTTCCTTTTAGTATAAACCTCAACTATAACACCAACCAGAGCAAACCAAACTACTGGGACTTGGCATAACCTAAGCAAAACAGCTCTGCTGCACTTCAAAGCTGAGCCATACCACAACAAGGCTTTTCAAGGGGACTTCTCCATTGCTTTTGTCAGAGGATTCTGCTACAAATATGACTGTTATGTTCCTCATTGCACACAATGTGTACTAACTCAAACATGCAAACAACCCATGGGAATTCAGAAAGAACAGAGAAAGGCTAAGAGACAAAGGGCTGAGACAATAAATGCAGTTCACATACACCCGAACTAAAAAATCCAGAGGTGCCAAGTGATCAATAAAGTGCCTCCGTATTTCACTGGTGCGATCAATGATACAGTAACCAAGGGAATAACTGTCATTACCCACATTAAAAACAATTACAGAGTATAAACATAAATCTTCAAGAGGTTTGTACATTTCTATGTTGAACTGGACTTTTATGTCTTTATTCCTGGGCTCGTGGGGATGCCTGCTGACAGCATGGAAAAAGCTCTTTCATTGCGTAGTATCTGTTTGCTTTTGCTAATGATGAGCAGAAGAATTGGGGTTGAATTTATTCTCCTACAACTTTTCTAGTTCTCATGGACTTAAACAGTTCAGACTAAGCTTTAGTTTTAGAATGTTATTTTGGACATATTGAAAATGGTAGCTCTAGCATTCCAGGTTTTCAGGAGCAATAGCTTTAGTTGAGAAAAATATAACATTTCCTACAGACCCGTGGATCTTTCTGTAGAAGGGTGTGTGGGACAGTTCCAGGTCTGGCTGCAACATCAATAGGATTGGAAGTCTAGAAATATCACAAGGAAAGAAAACATTAATCAGTGAAGCAGTGCATAAAACAAACAGAAAGTGAAAAAGAATACTTCTTTATCATTAATATTGCCTAAGCAACGAAGATAAACTTTTTAAAGAGGAAAGGATAACCATTATGAACCACTTTATTAATATACATATTATTGTCTCAATTTTCAAACTTCATTGTCCACCAACTTCCCATTACTTAAAGTTATTTGTAACATCACAGAATCACAGAATCACAGAACG
>NW_010174841.1:0-19781 GCF_000695765.1 Mesitornis unicolor
TATGCACCGATTAAAAACACGGGCGAGGAGCGGGAGGAAGACACGGACGTATTACCTTCCCTTGCGCTGGTTTTGTTTCTCTCCTGCAGAGCCATGACTGAGCGCTGCGTTGAAGGCAAAAGTCACGCCGTGGCTTTTCCCAAGCGCTATCGTGTCCAGTAGCACTGTATTATGTCAAAAATCTGGCATGGCAGCCAGTGGCACATCTGTTAGGTGTGGATGACATTCATTAGCCGAGGTTCTCTGCTAAATGGCCTGCCAGAGTCTCCACAGCGATGCCCGATGCCAATCACTCAGCTGCTGCCAGCTCAAAGGCAATCCTGCTTCGAGGATGGCATCTTTCCATGCTGGCAGGGGAAACAGAGGAAACAATGCATTTAGTTGTTTGGGATGCGAGCGAGGTCGCACATGGGAGCAGCAAGCAGATGTAGCAGAAGAGGAGATGAAGTTGTGAAGTGTCATTTAATAATTGCAGCACATGGGAGATGTACTGGCAAGTCGGGGTTTAGGAAGGGAAAGCATTAACCCCTTTCCAAACCACAGGGTTCGTCCACAGGGTGGGCAGCGGTCGATGCTTTCTGAAACAGAAGGTAATGAGACTAATCCAGCAAATGGCCTGTTTGTGCCCAGAAAGGACACGCAGCGCCTTCGGTGCGGGGAGGCTGCGTGTCAGGACAGGCTGGAAAGCAGCTCAGGCCCATGACACGGCGGCTTCGCACCTATTGGCCTCCATGGGCAAGGGTTTGAGATCAGACACTGCAGCAGCCAGCACGGGCTCAGAAACACCAACGTAACCGAGCTGCACAGACGGCTTTTTTTCCTTGCTTTCAGTTTTTTGGGGAAATAAACACAAGCAGCTTTGAAGCAGATCTCCCCACGGAAGGGGCAGCTGGGCAGCTCTGTGGTGCCCACCCAGAACCAACCCACTGCCACACAGGGGAACGAGCCTTGGGGGTTAACCCCACTCAGGCTGCCCTTCCTCCCTGGAAATCTGCCTGGACAACTTCCTCGCTCTTCCTTGGTGGGCTCCCTGCCGCTTTGGGCACCTTGGTTGACAGCCCAAAAGGGCAGCAGCACAGTGGGGGCAGACTGGGTACTCACCGTGCTCTCCTTGCGGCAATATCTGGGCGAGAGATGGACAGAAGCAGCACCTGCTCAGTCCTGCTGCCAACAGCTTCTTCAGGGAGGAGAGGCTCCATGTCCCTCTGCTCACAAGGCTTGTAAAGGTCCTTCCTCCTACAAAGCAGTGAGAACACCTTGTGTTGAGTTGGGTGTAAAAAAGGTGCCAAAACTGCACCCAGGCAGCACATGGGGCACACCAGGACCTGCTGCAGGAGGGTCACAGCCCAGGGAGAGAGCAGGGCCTCTGCCCACAGAGGTCATTTGGGAGATGCAGCCATTTATTTGTGGTGATGCTATTGTCTGCAGTGGCAATAGCAAGGTGATTAACTCGTTAATCTTCCCCTCTTACTACTTTCATCAGATTACAGCCACCTAATGAGGTTTGAATTTGAGCCACTATTTGGTTTTCAGTGAACCTAGGAAGTAACCTCGCGGAGGTGCTCAGCAAAGCATCTTCATACTCTGCTTCCCTTTCTCCTGCTCCCTCCCCAACTTATATTTCTGTTTCTTTCCATCCATTGAAGTAACGGCTCATAAAAGGTGCAAAACATGACCTACACACGAGCGTACAGCCCTTGCTTCACAGACAAATTTCTATGGCAGCCTTAGTACCCTACACCTTCCACTGCTGTTCCTCAGGCTGTGAACCACCACTGGTATCTCGCAGAGCCATTTCCATTTTGCCAGCCAGCCAAGGAGCAGCGGGATTTCCCCCCAGTGCTGTCTCTGCAGGTACCCGTGCTATCCAACACCCACACGCAGCACGGCGCAGCCCCAGCACCGCGTCTCTGCATCCCGACCAGCCCAGCGCCGTCTCCATCGGCAGAACCAGTATTAGACTCACCCCCGGGGCTCAGCCTTCCCCTCGACATCAGCTATGCCAACGCAGTCATCATTAGGCTGTCAAGACCAAGGAGAAAAATGTATTTTAAACACTGTTGCCAAAGCAAAACCACAGTTTTTTAATTCCATGTTGGACTCAGATGCTCATTGTGTTTGAAACCATATTTAATGTCATATTCAAGGTGTTTTTCGCATTACTCATTAAAACTGTATTCATTGTCACTATTTTCAGGCAGCTACGTGGGAGAGAACAGAGTTATCGCTGCTCGTGCCATGAGGGCTCTGTGCAGAGAAGCACTCGTGCACGTGTTTCCTTCTCCCTAAGGGCTTTAAGCGTGCACTTAAATCTAAGACTAAGCACTTTCTGGAACAGGCAACGTCTCTTAGATCTGGGCCTCGATTCAAAAACCGCACTTTCACGGAGCCGTCTCTTAACTCTTTGCGTCAAGCACCAGAAAATCTCCTGCCTCAGCCGTACAAAGCCGTGTCACGCCGTTCGTTACATTTCCTGGCACGAGCACGTTCCGATTCACAATACCGCCGCTCGCCCCCCTTCTTTCAGCGTGCACTTCTTTGGGTGCAGCGTATAATGTTTTACTGTATGTACTACTACATACTGCTTGCACAATGTTTTGCATGATCTAATATTCTTTGTTCAAAACTGCAAAAAAATCTAAATAAAGACTATAGTGTGTCGCATCAGTATAGGCATCAGCTAACGTTTTCTACGGCATATGGTACTTCAGAAGCCATATGTACCACTGTTTAGTGATTCTGGCAAAGAGGCACAGAATGGTGAAATCCAACTGCCAGGATTTCTGAAAACAAATATGTAAATGCTCCAGTGCTTTTGTTATTCATAACATACCTCTAACACAGCACATACAATATGCTGTTCATTCTGTAACTAGTATACTACTAAACTATATCTGCTTCAGTTCTCATTTTTAAAGATTATTTTTTTTTCTTCTGTGCACAATTCCTCCATCCTTTCTATCAAAATCATTTTAAACTGGAGTTTAGAAAAGGCGTTTTCCCCGTTTTAAAGGATGCCCCTTTGGGGGGATGGTGTATCCACGCCAGGGCGTAATACCAGAACAAAGACAGACAGGATTTCAGCAGCCAGCGGAATGAAAGCAAGAAGAGGGAAGTGCGTTTGATGAGATGGGCTGTGCAGAGCGGGGTCTGCTCAGCTGGGAGTGACCTTGCAGGGAAAGCCATCGGTTCCCCCCGTGTGGGCTGGCAGACCCCTGGGGACAGGGGCCAGGTCAGACATCTGCACAACGCCAGGTCTTGGGTGAGTGTAACTGCACAGAGTCCATCCCAACGCTCACCTGGAGCACTCGCACGTTGGGAAAGGCTCCGCAGACCCCAGTGGTGAAGGTGGAAGCATCGCTTCCCAGCAGATAAATGGGAACGAACACCCGATGCCCACCAACCATCCCCGTCAGCGCTGCTTCACGGGGCTCTCTCTTCCGCAGAGCCTGTCATCTCTGCCCGAGATTTTGCTATGATGAAGCATTTCAAAATGTTGCTGTTTAGCATTCAGCTTCACTATTCACAACAAACATTTCCAAATTCCCCTGTCACCACCGTTGCCTCTGTCTTTCGGTTGATCAGCGTACATGGAGACCGAAATTATGGAGCGATGGAGCACACTGGAGAGTCGTTCTGCAGATCACTCCTCGTCTGAGGACAGGCTGCCGCAAATCACCACCATGGCCAGCGCTCTGCACGACACTGGGGAACCAGGCAGAGCCTCAGCTTTTTGGGAATAAAAGGAGGAAAACAAGTAAACCAGCAACACCTCTGAGAAGAGCTTGCCTTCGCAGTCATCCCTTCCGATACTTACATTTTTCAGAGGAAACCACAGGACAGTGACTCCCCTGTACCCCTTTTCAGCAAGATCTTGTCACACCACAAATTCTTGACAGCACTTCAGCCCTCTCCAGAGGTGACAGCACCACTCGAGGCACTTGGGAGCCTTTTTCCTGAGACCAAGGGCTGCTCTTCTTTCCTTTGCCGGTCTTGCCCATTTTAGTGGGCACAGCCTCCCTCACTGTGCACGTAACAGAGTCACTCGTTTCCTAAAATCTCCTGTTGAGTCCCCACTGAATTACCCTGGACTGCAAACAACCTGGGTGCACAAGCAATTCCTTTTCGGTAGGTTTACCCCCCTGCAATGTCATCTAGGATCCTGCTTCTCCCCTCCAAAGGTAACAGAGATACTCTGTTATAAAGCTCCATGTACAGCCAGGTCTTTTGCCTCTAGACATCTGGTTTTTTCCTATTCTTTTGCAGAATAAAACCTTTACAGCAGCCTTTGTGTTTTCCTACTTTCATAGATCCTTAAGCCAGAACCTGCTTTTTCTCCTATTCTGTTCTAGCCAGCAGGTGATAAGGAGTTGCCGTAAGAAATTTTGGCTTTGAGCATAAGAAGTGTCTGGATTAGAAAAAGAGAAAATTAGAAAGAATGAAAAGTGGCAAAAAGCTCCTAAGGAGCCAAAAATAAAAGAACAAACAAACGTACAATCTGGCTATCAAAAAAGCCACATTTCTTCCCTTTCTGCAGCAAAAAACAGCCATGCAGCAATCGCAGAATATTTTGAAAGATAAGAAGTCTATTAGGGAGGAAAAAGCCCAGCAGCCCAACACAAAACCGAAGCCACAGACATCCCCAAGAGAAAAAGCCATCAGAATAAGCGAGAAGGGCTGTGCTGGGATGCGGGGGACACTGAGCTGCGGCAGGAAAGGACGTAACGAGAAAAGCCACGCAGTTTGATGGTGCAGCTGCCCGATAAGGGGCTGCACAGATCACGATAACACAACCTGCAGCAGTGGAGGAGAGCCAAAAGGAGCAGAGCTCGCCGATTGACTCGGTTCACGTGCAGCAGTGCTCACGGCAGAGCAAAGGTCGGTCCTGAATCGCCTCCTGCGAGCCCCTCCTCAGCGAGCGGCTGGTGATTTAATGGGCTGGGGATGAAGATTTATCGACGTGCCATGGGGTGCTGGCCCTGACTCTTAACCCGCTGCCAGAGGGTTGATTTTTCATTAAGGGGGCTGTATGTGTAATAGCTGCTTAGGGTATGTTAAGAGTAAACGCGATACCGTCTCACCGAGCCTGCTGAGATGCATTAGACAAGAGATCACCGCTTAAAGAGCAACTGATGGCACAGGTTTCCTCTCTCCTGACTGCCTGGATAGCCAAGGGCACAGGGGAGCCGGAGCTGTACCATGCAGTTGCTGGGGTATCTGGAGACCCAAACCACCCGTGATGAGCAGGACAGGTTCTCACTGCCTCTCTCCATAGGGGTCCTGTTCCCCATGCCAGGTGAGCATTCCAAAGCCGATGGACAGACAGACCTCTCCAGAGCACGAATCAAAGCTCACATTCGAGGTCTTCATATAACCACCGCAAAACCTGGCCTGTTTTTAAGGAAGAGTCATTATCTGGGATATAACCCCCTTGACAGACTTGCTCCCTCCCATAAATTGCCATCCTTGATTGCACAGCAACAGTGGTTTAAAATGGGATGGATGATCTGAATCCGAACAGCTCTGTATTTACAGAAATCCCATCTCTTCCACCAACAGTTTCACACCGAGGTCCTCATCTCTGCACCTCTGGTCCCTCCACCTGGAGCATTCACCCCTGCCTGTACATGAACTATTGAGTTGTTTCCCCCCGCTGTTACTCCCAGGAGCTTCTTGTGATGCCCGCTGTATCCAGCACACTTTTGTTTTTCAAGATCCAGTTTAAGTTTGGAACACTCTTACACCTCTGAGCTTTCACAGGCAGGTCAAAAAAAAACAAAACAAAAACCTGACTCCACATCCTGTTTTTCACACTTACAGTTCTTGCATGTTCACACTTTTTTCTACCTTTTCCTTTTTGGTTGCAAACCAAATTTCAGAGAACCATAGAGAACCGCAGGCTGGAAGGGACCACAAGGATCATCCAATCCAACCTCTCAAGGTAAATGGATCCTTTACATGAGATGAGTCAGCCCCTGTCAAGATGACTCTTAGGACTGACCAATGCAGGGTCATTTACCACGGTGCCAAATGGGAGCACAGGGGAACTAAACTCTCAATTTAAAGTCTCAATTAACGCCCTGCTTTCCTTCTTGCTATCTCAGTCAAACCATAATGCTGTCCTGGGGGTAAAAGCGGGGTGAGATTTCCTACCTCTCAAATCAGCTCCCTCACCTGCACGGGGTGCTCAGACACCCAAATCCCTTTGCTGTGCTGCAGCACATGGGTCTGGGAAAGGAGAGGGCCTGGAGCGGGGTTCCCAGTGCCTGTTCCTGGAGAACAAGCAAGCGATTCCTGCTCTGCAGTCAGTGCCAGCACTTGCACCGTGACAGGAGCTCCCCAGGAGCGCTCAGCATCCACCTCGCATCCCCCCAAGGGGGCCATGGGGCTACGCAAGTTCTCCTGAGCTTCTCCAGGCAAGGAGGAGGAGGAGGGATCCACCAAAAAAGGAGACGGCTCCTGCTTCAGGTGCTGCTGGTAACTTAAACTGAGCCAGCACCTCGCTCCCCTCACCTGAGAGCTCCCAGGGGAGCACAGGAGGGGTCTGTAACAGAAAATTTTGGATCAGGCACTTATGCGAAAAACTTCTGATATAATATTTGAGTCCTCAGATGTTCCACCATTTGCACATACTGTGCGAGCGCCTTATTTGCATAGAATTTGTGTTTGTTGGTATTCACATTCGTAGGAGAACGCATACATTAGATTAATGTCATCACAGTTTATGGAGATCATCTGCGCACGGAGCTGAAGGCTCTGCCTGCCTGGTGCGCCCTGTGGCACCCCACAACCCCTCCTGTCCTCCCGGGGGACACGGCAGGGCCACCCCCAGCTGGGACCCAGGCAGGGGCCTCCAAACGTCCCTGTCCTGTCCTGTGCCAGCAGCAAGAGAGAGAGGCTTAAGGATCATTCGGAACCAAAATTGCCTCACCCATATTTCCAAAAGTGAAGTTAATTCAACTATTTGGATTTTCTCCCCTAAGTTTGCTTATATGACCTTATAGGGCACTCTCTGCTCAAGTCTTTAGTGTCCACATAGAGATGTTCAGCTGTGAACCGGCCCAACTAGGTGGTCCCTTCCCATCCTGTGACAGCATCCTTTCCTGCCTCGGTAAAACGGGAATGGTTTTAAATGGGAATATTCGCTCCCTGCTTTTCCACAGCACCTGGGTGCTCTCGTCTGCTCGGCAGCTGGAAACTGTCACCTGTCACCAGAGATGCTGTTCGCACAGAAGCATTGCTAGGCTCAGTCAGATATTGTTTGTAAAGCAGATGGAAAACCTCACAAGAACAGCACTGCAGCAACAGAAAGCTCATTTTCTGCTGGGAAATCTTTGTTATTGGGTAGTGTTTTCATCAGATGACTTCACGTCCCAGCAAGCCCATGCCAGGACAGTCTAATAAAGGCTTTTTTAGCCAACTTTCATTTTCAAAATCGTATAGCTTTACTTGCCAGGACTGGCCAACAGCCCCAGGTAACTTTAAAATCCCAAGGACTCAGTGGGACCAGTCCTCAGCTAAAATGGATCCTTTTAGCAGCCATTTCTGGCCAAATCAGGCCACTCAGTGGAGAGGTTGGTTTTGGTGAAAAGCTGGTGGTTTGAGTCTGTTCAGTGATAACAAACACCCTGCATGGTGTCACCACAGGCTGAGTGGCTTCACACTGTTTCAGAGGCCCTTACAGAGCTGTTGGCAGTACGACATCGCTCATCTTCTCCCCCAGGCTGTGTGTGATGTGTCCCAGCTCAGGACGTGCCCCCAGCACAGCCATCATCTGCTGCTGGAGGGAGAGGAGCAGGAACCGACCGGAGGCCAAGCCCTGCCAGGCAGCGGTGCATTACCACGAAATCTGCCTCGGCGCCGTGATGCAACCCAAAGGATGTGGGTAACGCGAAGGAAGAGCGCACATCTACAAGTCTTCCTTTGAATGATTTCACGCTTACTGCGGTAACGGGCCGAGCAGCATCGCTTTGGCAGCCATTGACAGTTCTGCTATCAGGAACGCTAGAGCAAAGCACGCAATCGCGTTGCTCAAATTCCTCCAGTACACAGACAGGGCTCCCCTGCCCCACAGCAAAAGTCCCATCCCCGCTGCATTAAACACAAAGTCACCACGTTATGAATAACTTGTTTAAGAGGATGGCATGTCCACATTCAGCATGTTTTAGTAGATGTGATTTGAAACTGTACCCATTAAAAGCAAGAATATCTTCTTGAAAAGGCCTGTCAATATCAGAGTGCTTCAGTCCCACTTTTAAAGTAATTTATGAACTAGGAAACCTAGATAGAAACTTCCAAATCACAGTTAAACTCCTTAAGTATTTCCGAAAATTTTGTCCCTGAATCTTTTCGTAGCTAACATCCTTGTGACAAATCGGTCTGTTTTCCTTTGTGTCGGTTCCTACTTCTTACCAACATCCGTCGCTACGATGATGATCTCTAATGAGCTCCTAAATTATATCACGGCATTCTGCATTGGTGAGCTGCATTCAGTAACTAAGTGCCTCCTCCTGCAAGCTGCAAAACGCTTCCTACGAGATGCCGAACGCTCTCAATTCCCACAGCACGAAAGGTGAGAAACTGTTCTGTTTTTTTTTTTTTTACATGTCTTCTGCGAGGAAACCCAGGAACTTTAAAGGGAAACACAGAGATTTGAGCCTGCCTCCTTCACACATGGAGAATGCTTAAATGTGGGGACTTTACCTCAATGCACAGCAGCAGAGACAGCGCACATCTCCGTAAGGGTGCAGGGCAGGGCAAAAAAAGTGTAAGAAAAGGCCTTAGAGAACCTTAAGATTTGAATTATATTGATTTCAAGCTAAAAATGAAAGTCAGTTCAGGTGATTTACCCAAGTACTCAGGAAGCTGCACCCACTCAGGTCCCTCATGCTGTCAGGATCCAGTGTTGTGCTCCACACATACATGCATGCACACACATGCTTTTCCCCCTAATAACCACACCAGGAGACTCAGACATTAGCAAAACTGGAGTTAATAGTAACAAGCAAGGTATGAAACACAGCCCTGAAAACCTGTGCCATGGCTTTTGGCCATCTCTACAAAGCCTGGATCTCAGATGCACGTTCCTGTTAGTGCTCCAGGCAGCACAACAGCAGCTCTGCTCAGCCTCCACACTAACACTCACTCATACCACACACATCCAGAGTCACCTCCCCTCACTGACTTGGTGTCCGGAAAAGGGGTTATCAGTCAGCCCTTTCCCCAAAAAACAAGGATGGAAGATGACTGATCTTTCTGACAGGGTATACAAGTAAGTTTTCACGAGGTCACCAGCAAGGTGATGACTCCTCACCAGTGACTCAGCCCTGTCTCTCACTTCCGTTCATCGGGGTTCCCGTCAGAGCGCTCATGAGTGGCAATGGGCAGGGTTTGATTTACAGGACACAATTTATAGGGTATATTCTGCACTTCCTGCAGATAACAGGGTGCATAGCCAATAAGCAGTTTTCACGCTTCACGCTTGAGGTAGCTGTGTTTTCCTTGCATCTCCTGGCCATGGCAGCCCTTCACATAGTGCCTGGGAAGCAACTCCAGAGGTAGCAGGATGAAACGTGCTGTGCCCAGTGAAATGGGATGGGTATGGCCATTGCTGTGCTGCTCCTGGGCCAGCTGAGCTCCAGACCTTCCGAAATGGGTCCAGCAAGATGATGCTGTTAGCCACACCTCAGCCCCTGCTGCATAGGCAGCAGTGCACAGTTCACCCTTCCTAGCCAAAATCTGGAGACCTGACCCCCTCTTGAGACAGCTTCAGCATTAGGAAGCGCCAGGCAGATAACAAGGAGGATGCTGGAAACACGGGCAGAGGCTGCAGAGCATTCCTGGATGGGAGAAATGCTGCTGGCACCAGTGTAACTGGTGACGAGCACCCATGCAAGCTGCATTTCTAAGGGCACAACTGGAAAAAGCAAGGGGAGGACTGACTGCAGAGCAGGGGACTGGTCCCAAATGCACGCTGTTCACCCAAAACCTCTGTCTGCTCTCGTTTAGGGGGAACAGCATCTCCCATGCCTTGGTCTGCACACACCAAACACCTTTCCAAGCCCACAGTGACTCTGACTTACTCCCCGAGGCGCAGCTGCTTCCGATGGCTCTTGGCCAGGTCAGGAGCATGACAGCTTAAATGTGCAAACACTAAATGAAGGACATGCCCCCGAGCAAAGGGAAACGGGGCAGCAGACAGTGGGCAGGGAGCAGATAAGGGTGTACACACCACAGCCTGTCCCTACCATAAGGTATCTGCTCAGGTCTGGGTGAGCCGCCCATGAGGTGCCCAGGTGAACCTGCACTGAGTCATCCCCGTCCCCGACTCAGGAAATGAGCTCGACAGTGAATTAATGCTATCTCACTGTCATGTCCTCAGCAGGGATCCAAGCACCTCCCACTCTAAACTTGCTGCAGGACAAACACCTCTGGATGGTCCTGTGACCCAGCGATCGGATACCTGCTGGGTATCACGCAGGAACAGTGCTGGTTTTCTAATTATCACCTCTTTCTCTGCAATCAGCTTTTGAGCCTTAACCACAGCATCAGCCACTTAACCACTTGGGAAAAGAGATTCCAAAAACAGTGGAGGAGCACACTGAGAGTGTTCTCCTTGGCACCACAAGCTTTTGTGCTGCTTCCCTAGCTTTGCTCAACAAAACTCACTTTGTAATGCATTTTTTTTCTCCCCAGCCAGGTCACCACAAAAATTCAACATTAATACTAGAATACTAAATATCACTAATGGCAGTTTAGTACCCGAGGTGTCTCCTGTGAGTATTCCTGTATGGCAACTGCATGCATTCCCCAGAACCATTGCTAACCACACCATCTTCTACACCCTGCTAAGCTGATCCATGGAGGTACAGCACATTCAGCACGAGCCTCAGTTAACCAAGTTACCATTTCCAAGGCACCAAAATCATGAGACACTTATAAAGCTGCTCCATCTCCTCATTTCTGGACAAGGAGACGCTACCCTTCCTGTCTGGGGTCGATAATTGTATTTACGGCTCTGCCAACACCACTGCTAGGAACGAAATCTGGAATCCCAGACAACACTGCTCCACTCCTCTCTGTCCTAACTACCCAGTCATGGGAAGAGAAAAAGGATAATGCCTTCAATTACAGCAAACAGGACATTAGTGCTGCTTGCTATGTAGTACAAGTTTTGCTGCTTTTGCAGAGCTGAGAAATTGAGGAAAGGGTAACCCCGAGCCATGAAAACGTAAATACCAGTCAATTTAAGATACGTCACCACTATCTCACTCCTGCCTGGGCCAGTGCAGTCACACTGATACACAAAACACCACCTATCTTCCAGACCGCCGCGAGCTGCTCACACAACAGGGCAGGGGACTGACGCACCCCAGGTTACCAGCGCGGCTGGTGAACAACCTGACACGGCTGTGACTCAGCTGCAAACACCCCCGAACACCCTCCCCTTCCCGGGCACCTTCCCTCCCTCCCTGCACTCCCAACAGCGGGCAAAGGGAGCGCTGCCTGGGGCAGAAATCCCTGGCTACTCTATAAACTCAGGTTTTCATCAAGCACATACTCTATAACGCTTACCAGGAGCCTGCTTTTTTGTTATAAAGTTGTCAGTAAGCTGAAATTACTCAGGGCAGCACCACAACCAAGTTTCACATCTGTACGTCCATAGCACTTAGTATTTTTAATGCCAATAAGGAAAATCCCAGTCAGCCAGGTTGAGAAATACCTCGGACGGTCCAACCTCCTGCCCAAAGCACAGCAGCCACCAAGATCCCACAGCTCAGGGCTGCGGCTGGTCAGGCCCTAAAACTCTTCAAGGGTGCAGAGTGCTCCTCCCTGGGTTGCTTTGCCCAGGGCTCAGCGGTGACAAGGTCCCCCCATGTCTATCTGCACTGCTTTTTCTCTCCCTCGCTATCAAGACAGGGGACACCAAGACCTGACAGCAGAGAATGAGACCTTCCCCAGACCAGCACCAGAGCCTCCATCCACCTCCCGTTACACTTCATATCCAGGCACCCCTGCTCCCTCCCGCCCTGGCTCTTACCTGCAGGCAGGTCTGGCACCTCCTCTTCTGCCTCTCCTGGTGCTCAGCAACCCATTCTCCTCCTCAATCTCCTCCACAGGGCTTCCCCTGGCCAGACCACCACCAAGGACTGGGTTTCCCTTGGAGCAGCCTGGGTCCCACCAGCAGCACCCACTCCCCAGGACACAGAGACACCCAGGAGCCCACTGAGGTCTCCATGCAGCCTCACCACACAGCCCTGATCTTCTGGCAGCAGAATTTCTATTTCTCCTAGCCTTACAACCCCCCCAAAATCACTGTGCTAAGCTCCAGCAGCACAACTCCCTCCCAGCACCCCCAGGTGATGCCCAGCAAAGGAGAAGAAATCCCAGGTTTCAGCCTTTATAATCACAGAGCCGCAATCAGGGAACACCCAGCAGCTGCTCTGGGCCATCTGCAGCCAGGCACCCCCACCTGCGGGAAGCACCATCCCAAAAAAGATAACCAAATCCCACAGAGAGCTGCTGGGAGAAGAGAAGGAAGGGAAGAAAAAATAGTAATGAAAAAAACCCCCACACCAAAACTCCTGGATGTTTCCTCAAAACTTCACACAAGAAAAAGACTGCAAAAAAATCCCAAATCCAAAAGCCTGTCCTCAACTCAAAAAAGCTCCCATTTAAACAAATAGGATCAATAAACGCTCCGCTGGCACACTCCAAAATTAGGGACCACCCTCAAACTACAGTTAGGAAAAAAGGGGAAAGTAAGAACCCTAATAAACTGCCAGGAAAAAAAGTAATAGGAAAGGAAGGAGACTGTGCTCCGAGACAGGAAAAACCACAAAAAGTTTATTAAAAAAGCCCCAGCAACGAAGTAATCGAGGGAATCTCCCCAGTGAAAATACCAACCCACAGTGGGACATTCCTCCCCCTCCCCAAATTGACAGCCTCGCTGGGTGTCAGTCTGATACGGGGGCGAATGTCACACCAACACGACTGTAAGGAGCGGGATGCGTGTGGTGTGAGCACCTCGTCCGGTGGTACCCAGACCCCCAGCGCCCAGCGCGCAGGCTTCAGCCGCTGCCCGCGGCTGTTGCTAAGCACAGGGCCCTTCGTGACTGCAGCGACGATGGCTGCGCGCCGGAAGAAGGCTGCGCAGATGACTTCACGAAACAGAATTAGGAGTCACGCATCAGAGAGGACATTGCCACAGCTCTGGCGTAATTAGGAGCCATCATCATCAGACACAGGAAATTGGCACATCTGCTTTTGCAGCTGCGGGTCCAGCGCTGCTCGCACACGCTGCCAGGGTCCTGCTGCAGCTCCGAGCCCCGCAAAGCTGTCTCTGCATAAATATTTACGTAAATCCCCCAAACAGCGGCACAAGCGGTTGTTTTACCATTTATCCTCCCAATTGTTATTTTCCCTTTGTCTCCAAGGCCTAGGAAGAACAAACCTGACTTCACAGCATCGTGTTCTCTTGTCACTTTTAAACCAGAACAGAAATCACACTTCTGCTTGGATGCGCCCTCGAAGGGGTCTGGTCCCTCTTCCCCTAGAGTCAATGACAAAACTGCTGCAAACCGGGCGGCTGCAGGACCAACACCTGTTTCCTACCTGCTCATGCTTTTTTTTCCCATATACCAGCTCACAGAAGTGTTGCCTTGTTTACGGGACGCACTGCTCTGCAGGGAGAGTCTTGCCTCCTCCACTCCCCATCTGCTCCGGCTGCGTCGTCGTTTCCTGAGGAGACCAAAAAGGGTCACTACAACCCTAGAGTTGGGCTAAAATCCCAGCCTGACCGACCTGGACGTGCTGCTCCAGCCAGCAGCAGCCCCAAGGCACAGCCCGAGTTTGGTGTTGTCACGCTTTATTTTACTCTCCTGGATTTATTTCGGTTCTGTGATGGTTTGCAGCAGGACAGCACACCCTTCCTCCTTGGATTTCAGTCCCTCTGCTCACCTGAGCGTAGTGCAAACAAACAGCTCTGAAAAAGTGGGAACAAGCAGCTCCATGCCCTGGCCAGGACTCAGCCAGCAGAAAACCACACCAAAATGTGAGGGAGCTTTCTCCATCTTTCCCAAGTCCAGGAACAAGCACCAACCACTATAGCCGGCCCTTCTGGGCAGCTAATGCTCCAAAGTGCATATGTTAGTGAAAGCACACCGTATTCTCACATTTATAACTTCTCTCTTCCAAAATATTGCTAGTACTTAGGTTTTCTAGTTCCTGGAGTTGAGAGGGTTTCCCTCCCTGCGTTTCTGTGTGTATTTTCAGCGAACATCACAAATTGTTTGAAGATGTTGGAAAGGAAAGACTACTCGGGAATTCTGAGCTTGCACAATTCCCAGATTTGTCCAGGCAGATATTTTCCATCTGGATGATCCATGCAACACCACACCAACACGGGAGTTCCTGTGTTACCTAATGCTATCCTTTTTATTTATTCATTTATACAGTGATTTACAGAATGAGCACAGGCCACTAAGCTACATCTGCAAAGGGGAAGGAGGATTTGCATCTCCTGTTTCACTCTGCTCCTGTAGCACGTGGCAGAATCACAAACCCAGACCTTAACATTCAATTAAGCAGAACTGACGCCCTGCACATACACACACACACACACAAGTTAAACTTTTCCCAGACAAGATTTTGGCAATAGCGGAGCATCCGGTAGAAAGCAGCGCATCTCCCAGCTGTGCAGATGTATCCTCACCCAGAACTGGATTTAACGAGCAAGAAAGACCCCCCAGCCCTGTGTAGTCCATGGAAAAGGCCGCCCACGCAGTCCTTGACCCAGAGTTTGGCTCTGGTCGAGCCCAATGGCCCTTTCTCCTCCTCTGGGTCCCCTCGGCACAGCAGTGAAGGGTTTCCCATCACCACACAGCATCCTTGTGCTGCAGCGCTGCGGGCAGGGCCAGGCTCACAGCCAGCTCACGCTGAAGCCGCAGGTCGATTTTTGCTCCAAATACTTCCGAAATACGCCGAGTTCTGCTTGGCACCAGCGCGGTTCGGCTAAGGTCATCCCGACCGGGCCGCGCCAAAAGGGAGGTGTGAGTGGGTGGATCTTAAGGGACGACATCTGGGGAAATCATCTGTGAGGGCTGAGGAAAAAGAAAGGAGTTGTATAATCCTGTACGTGTTTCAAACTGTACTGTTTACTACTTGGCAGTAAACTCGTGTCATCTGCGCATCGGCCTTCCACGTGGAGACTTCTGCTGCTATTGCTGCATTATTTTTAAGCTGTATTTAAGAGTTCTGGTTTAATTATTCTTTTTTTTTAATAAAATTTTCCCTGCTATAGAATAACTAACTCCTTCCCTTCATTATCTGCATTCGCTGCATGCAGAAGAAAAGGATCCTGGAAGAAGTACAAATGCTCTTTTTCTGCCTGGTGACTCTGTCAGGGTCAAAACACAACCCCTTAGCATCAGGTGAGAAACTCCAGAACCAAAAAAGCAGCTGTCCCTGCTGCCGGTCAATAGCGTGGCACAAGAAACCAGCAAAAAAGGAGGTCCATACCTGTCCAGAGGCGGAACCAATGCACAGAGCCCGTAGGGATGCATGTCGGCATAGGGGTCTGCAGCCACCCTTGGTCCCTTGGTGCAGGCAAGAGCACGAGGATATGCTCTCTCTGCTGCAATGTCATCTTATTCTCTCTATTGGCAAGTGACCAGCAAGCACCCCATTCAGCTGCTGGGACCTAAGCAGGCATCCCCACGGGCACTGGAGGGAGCAGCACGGGGGCCCAATATAAGTAATGTCCCGCAGCTTTTCTCTGTACAGCTCCAGGAATCTGTTTTCCTGAGGGCTTTGCATATAAACATCTGTCAGGGCAGCCACATTTCCCTGCGTGCTGCCTGTGTTGGTGTGTACATGGTGAAAAATGCCCGTTTCGGTGGGGCTGGGCGCTGCAGTTTGGGTTTTACTCAGCGCTGCGGCAGCAGAGCAGGAAAGGAAAATGGGGAGTGAGCCACCATCCTGTAATGATGAGAACAGGAGAGGAAGCTCTGGGCCCTGGTGCGAGTGAGGCCAAACACGAGTAAACAGCCATGACACCGCCTGGTACCTCCTGCTTGGCTCCCTCCCGTCCAACCATCCCAGCAAAACAGCCCCAATTGATCTGCTCCTTCAGCGGAAACCACAGGCTCATGAGGAATTCACACGCTTGGGAAGGAGAAAAGAGCAAACCCTGGCTGCCACAGATCCCCAGCTGGCAAGGGCAGCTCCTTCCAAAGCTGCCTGTCACACGCTCTTGGAGTGAGACTCCCAAAAGCTGGATGACGCGAGAGGCTCTCCCCGGCCAGGCAGCGCTACGGGGCTCGGGGCTGGCTCCTGCAGCTCTGGGGCTGAAGAGCCGTGTTTCCATGTTTTGGAAACCCTGAGCAAGCCTGTTCCTAGGGACGCCTCTGCAGAGAGGGAGCGGCCGGCACCGCAGCGTTCCTGACATGTAACGGATTATCAGCCTTTGCTTTCGCTGGGGTTTGGCAAAGCACAGGCTGCTCGGTCCTTAATCTTCCGTGTTCTGTGCACTGTAAAATACTGCTTGCTTACCCTTTAGCCTTGCTACCTCGCAGACATCAGGAACCTCACGAGCCAGACCTTCGGCTGGGATCAATCACTGTTGGTCCATGGACTTCTGCGAAATTTCCAACTTGCATCACGCTGAGGCTTGGCTTTCCATTGGGCCGGCATGGAGAAGGCATTCGGACACGGATGCATCCAGTCAGAGCACTGCGCCCACAGGAATCCATCCAAAGACGGCAGGAAATGGGATGACATGAAGGATCCACGGCTTTCCCAGCTCCTCTGGAAGAGGCTGAGCATCCTGCTTGGAGCAGGCCGTGTGTCTGACTCACCTGCAGGGCCCCCGAGAGCCACATGGTCCTCGTCAGGTCATTGCTGTGGTCAAAACCCCATTCTGTCGTATTTGTGTGGATGAAACTCTCCATCACTGGTAGACTAAGATTTGCAGAGGCAGAATAGGTCAGGACTGAATCCTAAGTGCGTGTAATTTTGTGCATGTATTTCACATACTTCATTTTTGTAGAGCTCCTTTCAGTCATCCCATTCCAACTTCCTGACAGAGCCACTTCATCTGACTGCTTTATTTGCTCTGAGTGCAAAATGAAATGAGATAGCAAGGAAAAAATGCATTCTAACACCAGTATATACTCAACATTAAATTTGTTTGGGGTTTAATCTATGCCACATGACTGCACACGGGGAACGCTGACAGCAATCTGGAATCCTCAAGTTGTTCTTTCTGTAAGAAATAGCACTTGTTTAAAGACTAGGGTTGTTCAAAAGACTGCAGCAGGGAAAACAGAGATTACCTGTTTGATCTGGCAGTAGCGGGACTGCGTTGTGACCCAATTTAACAAGAAAATACTTGAAAATTCTGCGTGGAGTCCTGTCATTCCAGCAAGCGATTCAGCGCGGGAACGCTGCCTGTTAGAAGTGACAAGGAGAAGATGGATGTTAAAGATATCAACTTTGCCAGCTTACCGCTGGCGTGACTGACGCGGGAGTCTTCTTTTATTTTATCATGCATGAACGAGAAAGGTATTGACTGAGAGATGGAGGCCCTACAAAGACCACAAATATAAAGCCCCCACACTGTGTATTTCCCTCACCTATCAATGACACTCAAGCTGCCTGGGCTCTCCAGAGCAGCATGCCAGCCTTTGTATTTGCTGTAGAACAGATCCCACTTGAAGTAAGCTGTGCTTTTCGAGGAGCCACATCACTTTGGCTCTTGCCAGCGAGTAATACAAACAATGTGTTTCTCCTTTACTCTTCTCCTCGGTGCCCCCTCCTGAATCACAGAGGCGCTTTGTGTCACCTGGAGCAAGCACTCACCTGCTGCGAGACACGGCCTGGTGGGTCAGCGGCTGGAGCGCGGGGCGCTGCTGGGAATTGATGTACTCACGTTACAGACATCCCAAAAGGATCATCCCCACTGTCTCACCTCTGCTCCTGTCACACTCAGGGGCTGCGTCCTGCGATGTCTGTGTCGCGGGGAGGCTCCCAAAGCACCCATACGTCCGTATCGGCAGGACGAGGCACTCGTCAAAACCAGACAAGGGAGCAGTGACTGCTGAAAGGGAAATGTAAACAGGACGGTCAGCGTAGGAAATATTTACTATGCGAAAAATAAAAAGAGCAGCTTGGGAACAAATGGTAGGGTTCCAGGTAATATCCTCTGTACAGCCCCGTAAAACAGGACTTTAATAAAAGCCACAAGGCCATGACAGCTTACTGCCAGTCACAGGCTCGGCCTGGCTCATGAATAATGCAGAGTTGGCAGGTGATGGGGGAAGTCAGTCATTCCAGGGGGATTTTGTCCTGGTGGATTGCTCACCCTCTGATCACTTCCACTGCAAGCCAGGACTGTCAGATTGCAGAGGAAACTAAGTTGTTTGTTTTGTTGGGTTTTGGGTTTTTTTGGTCATAAGGCACAGGGCACCTCTGAACTGTGTTTTATCTTTCCACAGTCGGATGGCCTTATTGACTGAGTGCTCCAGTGATTGATACTAGGATGGGAGGCAGGCTTTTCAGCGCTCCAACACATTACCTTGATAGTACAATGTAACTTAACGCGTTACGAGAAAGAATCCCGAGTCTGGTCCTGATTTGAAGTCTCCTGAGGTCTCTGGTGCTCAAGAGCCTCGCGTCCTGAGCTTCCGCGCACCGCAGCGCTGAACGCAGCCCCCTGTAAATTAAAGCTGCTCAAAGTAGATGCTGTTGAAACAAAGCACTGAGCACATAAACGGCAAAAAAAGAATAACCAATTTTATTTCAAGTCCTCCTAATCGCTTGTCACATAGTACTCGCGGTGAAAACTCCAGAAGGGAAACAAAGAAATAGAGGCTAGACAATTTATTTTTAACTTACAAGATAATTTTGGTTTATGCAGCTCGTCACATGACTGGAATTTTTCTTCACAGAAAATTCACGCGTCGTCTTAGCCTTCAGATAATATTTTAAGATTATTAAGCATGTTTGAACTTCCTGTGAAAATCTGAAACCACAGATGGAAAAATCTGAAAGAGAATATTCTTGCAGCATAAAGTGACGCTTTCCACAGTGCCTCATGTTCACTGTGAAGGATCCAGCTTATGCTTCAAACCAAATGTCTGCTCTATATTTAGTTTTGCGAAGCCTATTGTAAATCAGTGCATGTTGGTGGTTACCACATGCACAGCCCCAGAGCAACAGTTTGGATCTCTTCTACAATAGGTTTCCAGCACAGAGAAAATGGCTAACATGCATGGCTCCAACACGGATCGCAACAGATTTTCGCTGGCTGCCGATTTAGAAAAATGTTCCACGTTCAGCACCTCTGGCAAAGAACCCCGAGATGAATGCTCACAAACTGAAAAACTGGTTAATAATAAATAATCCCAGGAGGTTCCTGGTTAAATCTCCGAGGGCACTGACTTGACCGACAGGTTGACTATCAAATGCAGCTAGGAACCAGTTTAGAGGAATACCAAGGCAAGACGCCTGCCCTCTCAAAGCACAACAAGCTTAGAGAGCCACGGGTTTTGTTTTAATTACGACTTTTTACTGTCAGCGTGGAATAACATATTTCCAGCATGTTGCAATCAGCTTCGTCCGCTCTTGCGAGCTTTCAAACTTGGCGTGATCCCAGCGGCACCCGGGGAGAGCAGGTCCGGTTCTGCTCCCCCAGTGACCGTACCTCGGGTGGGCTCCGGCTGCGGCCATCACCCCCGGTGCAGCAGCACGGCGAGGCCCCGCACAGGCACCGCTCCCCGGCT
>NW_010174842.1:0-7076 GCF_000695765.1 Mesitornis unicolor
GGCTGTGTGGGCCTCCGAAGCTGGAGGGACAGGCGGATGGCTGGGGATGGTGCCTGTCCTGGTGTAACCCTCGCCTCCGCTGTGCTTATCCATGAGGCTTGAGGAAGAGGAAACTGAGTCGCAGCAGAGTCGTCAGCTGACAAAGCTTGTCTAGGGCATGGGGAATGAGAAGGGGATATGAACCCCTGCATCTTGCCCTCTGGCTGGGAAGGAGCTCAGCTGGGTGCGGAGGGCAGGGGCTGCTCCATGGACCACTCTCATGTCACAGGCTGGCCCCTGTCGGTGAGCTTGCTCTCTCGCCTTACCCAGGCAGGATCCCTGCTGCCCACCGGGCTGGGGCTGACCCGTGGTCCTTACAGAGAGTGGGATGTGCTGGGATATCCCTATGGACCCGTCCCACTGCCAATCACCCATCCCTGCACAGCATGAGGGGAGGGGAGTGATGTCCCCAAGTGGCTTGTGGCTTTACCTGCCATCCTTTCGCCTCCTCAAAGGGGCTTTGGGGTCAGTGCCACCTGTATGGAGGGTTCCTGCTGTGGTCCCCATAACCATGGTCTGGCTGAGAGGGTGTTTGGAGGCTGAAGGTGGTGATGGGGCACTTATGCCTTTGGCTGTTTTGGGGGTTCAGATGTCCTTTATCCAGGGCGTATGAAGGATGCTTTGCCAGCACTGTGGTGCCTCACCTCAGAGGGCCAGGCTGGCTGCAAGGAGACAGGGGGAGACCTGTGGCTGGATGCGGCACTGCTGGGTTTGCAGTTGGTTGGAAGATTGCTGCAGAGAAAATTTTGGGGTCCTGCAGAGGAAGGTGGGCAAAGCTGCGCTGAGAACATCTATGGCCTAGTTTGGTTTTGCTGAGAAAACCAATGCTGATGGAGAACAGGGTGCTGGAGCTGGTGGAGGGGTTGTCCCTAGGGTCTGCATGTGTGACCAAGGTGGGGGGACACTGGGGTCTGCCATCCTGGGGTGGTGTGAGCCAATGCAAAAGGGCTGGGCATGTGTCTCTGACCCAGCAGCTCCCTGTGCTGACTGTCCCTTGGACCCACGGGCTTGTCCCACTGCACCCAGCATCCTTGCTACCTGCCTGTCTCCCATCTCCATACTGTCCCCATCCCTGGCCCTGCCTGCCCCTACTTTATACCGGGGCTGGAAGGGGGGATAGCCAGGGCCTGGCCAAGTCCAACATCTGCAGGAGACTTGCTAAATCCCCACCTGAGTCATGCTTCTGGCACCGGGCCCCCTGCAGCTCAGCCTTGGGCGGCAGGGCAGGGCTGGCTGGGGTGGGGAGCAGGATGAGCATCCCACCCCTCTGGGATGGGAGGTCATGGCAGAGCCTGGTCTTCTGTGTGGCAAAGGCAGGGCAGGGTCCCAAAGTCCCCCCAGATTGAGCTCAATGCTAGTTCTGCACCTTTCTGTGGAGTAGCAAGCCCCTAGATGGGGTTGCTATCATCAATTGGTGGGCATCTCATGGGGTACATAATCCCTAGTGGGGTCAAACCTTGCCCCACTTATCTGGGGCTGAGGCTGCCCAGGAGGGTGAGCCAGGCAGTGCAGAGGTGAAGAGCCAAATGGGCCAGGCCAGAACTGTTAAATCCATTGCTGGAGCTGTCGACAGGCTGTTGCTCTCTCCCCATGGCTGGATCCATCCCCTGGCCAGGCTCGGCAGGGAGGGGAGCTTCTGGCTCTCCCCTTGCCTTCACCAGCTGACTAAAGCTGAAGGAATCCGCTTCCCCCTCCCCATCCCGCCCCTCCCCGCAGCTCTCCGCTCTGGCTGCTGCAAGGTAAAGGCTTGGTGGAGAGGACGTTTTGGGGGGCAGTGGGGACCCAGCTGTGCTGGGTGGGGATCTACGGGGAGTGTCTGCCCTTTGCTTCTGGTTATTCCCAGTGGGGGAAATGCTGGAGCATCCACGGGCTTGGCTAGACATTTCGGCTGGAGTGTGGCTGCTCCCAGGGTAGGAGCTGTCCTCTGACCTGGTATTTGGGGTTGTGATGTGAGGTGGTGATGAGGGTTTGCTCCTGCTGGGACTGGAAGCCAGGCAGCACTGGGTTGCAGGGAGAGAAGGCCAGGCTGGTGGAAGCTCAACCCTTTCTCTTTCCCCTTTAAACTGTCCTTGAAATTGAAATCTGCTGGAGCTCATGTGCGTGGGACTTGGGCTGACCCTGGGCAGCTGGGCTTGAGTGAGGAGCCCTCCTGTGAGCTGCTTGCAGCTGCGCGACCAGGACAGAAAATACAAAGGCAGAGAAGCAAGCAAACCTCAGAGGTTTTGGGAGGATGCTGGCTTGGCGTGTGCCACGATTTGGGAGCAAATGGGGCTGTGAGTCAGGGGGCTGGCTGGAAATGCTGCTCTTATCCCCTCTCGTCATCTGTGGGGGTGTGGGAAACACACAGTTTGCGGGATTAGAGCGGGGGGAGACTTGCGTTTGGCTATGTTGGATCAATTGGGTAGTGGAGGCTTGAGCATGGGTTCAAGCAGGGACCCAGACATGTGGTGGGCTCCCCATCACCCGGACCAGCGAATTGCCAACAACATCCCAGCATGGATTTTGCCTGGGATGGAGCAGGACCATGATCCCAGGCAGCTCTGGGGTGGACAAGATCCAGCCTGTGCCTCCTTGCCACGGGACAGGGTGGCACGTGCCGTCCCAAAACCAGTGCTGGCACATCCACGCTGTGCCGTGGCACTGGTGGTGCAGAGAAAGGGCGGGTTGTGAAAATGGGTTGGGTTTGGCAGAGAGCGTGTTTAGTGGCTTGGCCGTGGCAGGTTTCCACTCCTTTTCGACTGTGTATTTATTTAAAATGGAGAAACTGAAGTTTCCAGCAAGACATCTGGGTTTGCAGCCCTGGCTGGCTGGGACTGCGTCACGTGTAGCCTAAAAGATCATCCCCATCCCAAATGTGTCGCTGCTTTATGTCACTGCTTTCTGGGGACAGGTGTGATGTGTGTGCAGGCAGGAGCCGGGCAGAGCTGGGGGTCTCAAACTGAGGGGGAGATATCATCCAGCGGGGTGATGCTCAGCCCCCGGTGCGGGGAGGCAGGGGGGGCAGGCTGTCCAGCTGTCTGCCTGTCTGTCGTGCCTAGGAAACGGTTAACGCGGCGCAGCCCTGCCTGTGGAGGAAGTAGTTAATATTCATAGCGAGGAGCTGTCTGTCCGGCCGTCCGACCTCCGCGGCTCCCACCCTCCCCGCACCTCGCTGGGGTTAACTCGGGCTGGGGCTTAGGCTTCCCGGCCTGGGGCGCAGGCTTGGGCGGCCCCCGCCCGCCTTTCTCAACGCCTCTCCCCTTCCCCTCCTGCTTTTTCCCTTCCTTTCCCGCTCATCCTTGTGTGGTCCGGGGCGGAGGGGAGCACAGCCGCACCTCCTTGCTTCCAGCCCATCTCCTGCCTCTGCCGCCTCCTTCTCCTCCATCCTCCTCTGTGGCTCCCCTTGTCCTGGGGGTACCCCGTGTCCTGGGGTTACTCAGTACCCGAGCCTCTCTGGCATCTTTCTGCCGTCGAGGTGCCCCTCTTGCTGGCCCCGTGGGACACGGCGCTGGGGAGGGAAAGCAAAGCCAAAGGGACAAACGCCAACCAAAGCCAGCCCTGGGCCGTCGGCTCCTGTCCTGGACAGACACGCAGAGCCGACTGTGGACGGTGGTCGAGCTGTCACTGCACCAGGTGCCCCTGGAAGGGCCTGGTGCTGGAAGGGGCGAAGGAAAGGGATTTGGCTGCCCGCTCCTTCTCTTCGCCTGGGATCTTTTCTTCCCCATCCCCTTTGGTAAGTCCTGACTTTGCTTTTCTTTGAACCAAACGGGATGGGGGAAAGGGCTGGAGGTGGGTGGGGAATTAATGGCCGTGGTGACCCATGGCTCAGTTGCTGGGTTATTTCTTGCCATCACATCTGGGCACGGGATGAAACCAGAGCTGTGGGGCTGAGCTCTTCCCCGTGGGACTTAGCCTGCATCCTTCATCCTACAAAGGGTCCCGAGACCTCAGCATCTTCCCTTATGGCTGATGCTCCAGAGATGCCATGGGGCCAGGGTGGTGGGAAGTGGAGGCAGCAGGTGGGATGCTGCTGCGGGGAGGCACGGTGGTGCCCCAGCCTTATCCTGCGCACTGGTGCAGAGCTCCCATCAGGATTTGTGCTGGTGCACGATGCTGTGTGGTGCACCCACTAGGCACAAGGCAGATAACTGGAGTTTTAGGATGAGAGCTGATCCCCCTTCCTGTTATTATGCATGCCCCGGACCAGTTTTTCCCCTGGTCATAGCTGCAGGGTGCTGGGGAGGTAGAGGAGTTGTTATTGCCCTGCTGGGGCAGGGAGCTTGGCAGCAGGGGTAGGACCTGGCTGGGCTCAACACCTCCCCCAGCCACCTCGATACAGCTGGAGCAGACAGAGCTGGAGCACAGCTGCATCTGGGGCTGAGCCCTGGGCAAACCCAACCCGCACTGGGGTGGCACAGCCTGCCAGGCTGGAGCTGCTCTGACCTTCAGGGACAAAATCTGACCTTGTTGGGAGCTGCAAATGCTTTGCAAATGGGGATCTGGGAGCCTGCTGCTTTGGGGATGGCTGCTTCAGCTAACGCAGCCTGTCCCCCCTTCCCTTGATCTCTTTTTGGGGGATTTTACTCAACTTCTCAGATGACGAGCAATGGATGGCTGTATGAGTGACAACATGGCCTAGAGGGGTGGGCCTGGAAGTGGTGGGTAATAGCAGGATTTGGCTCTTGGCATAAGAGCCCAGAGAACCTGTGGGGACAAGGACAGGGTGGGCAGTCAGGTGTGGGGCAGAGCAGCTGTGGGACAAGGGCCTGGCTCATGGTGGAGGTGTCATGGCCTCTGCCTTGCTTGTGACCCCAGCACTGCTCTATGTCCCTGCCTTGCCACAGGATCCCTGGAAGATGGGATAGAGCACTCGGGGCTTTTTGGATGTGCCAGGAACTGCGTTGTGCCCCATTCTGACCCCACTTTGGGAGGTTTCTCCCAGCCGTGGGGCGGTGCCCATCCCACAGTCCAATTACAGCCTTTCACAGCTATTTTCTCTCTTGACGCCATGTGCTTTCATTTATATTGATTTATTCCCCTTTCTTTTCTATTCCCTTGCCCTATTTATCCCAGCCCCTACCCTGGCTCTTGCCCTGTTTCCCGGGACTGGCCAGCACCCATCACTGCCATGAGTCAGGAGGGCTGGGTGACGGCCTGGCTCCGGGCAATGTGACGCTGCCCCTGGACATGCTGCTTTTCCCTTTCTCCCTCCATGGGAAGGGATTCCCTCCCTCTCTGCCCCTTTTGCCCTGTATGGGAGGTGTTGTGGAGTCAAATGACGCCACTTCTGGCTACGTTGGCTGGATGAAAGAGCTCTGAGTTTCTGGGAGAAACTGGGGACCCTTTCCCTGTACCAAGTGCCCAGAGAGAACCTTGCTTCATGGTCCTGGGACATCTTCAAGCCAAAGGGGGGCTCTGGGGCTCGGCTGCCTCCTTGGAACACTGCTGGCAGGGATTCAGGAGTGGAAAATCAGAGGCAGGGAGGGAGCCCTGACTTGGCAGATGTGCTGGGTGTTATTGCCCCCCTCTGCTATACAGCGAGGGGGGTCGGTGGCGCAGGAGTTGTCAGGGTGCAGGCACTGTGGCGTGGGACTGGTTAAGCCGCCCCGGCTTGGGGCTGGCTTTCAGAAGTGTTTTGCTCGCAGATAGGAGCGCTCTGATTTCACACTATCGCGTTAGGGCCGTCTTCCGTCCCTGAGTCAGCCGCCTGGCCCCCCGCCAGGGAAGAGTCATTTTTTCCTCCAAAAGAAAGTGTTTAACGCTGCTCGCAGGCCCTTCCAGGAAACCTCGTTGGGGAGCTGGAAAAACAGCAGTCTGCAGCCTGGCTGGTGCTGTGCACGCTTCAGCAAGGGGGACACGTCTTGGGAGCTGTCCCCATTGCTCTTTTTTTGGCTGGCGTCCCTCTGTGCCCCCCAAAATCTGGCTGCCCTGTTTTGAAAGGTTTAAAGGGTGCAGCTGGTTGTGGTGTAGGGTCTGCCAAGGGGTGGTGGGAGCTGGTGGGGCTGGGAGCTGGGATGCAAGGTTACTGATGGTGATGCTGCTTTACCCCAGCTGTGCCCCAGCTTTTTTGGGGCTGTAGAGTGGAGCCGGCTGCTTGCACTGGCCTTGAATTGTGGGGTCAGGGTGCTTGGTGCCTCTCTGGGAACAAGATCCTGCGTGTTCTGGGTTGGGCAGGGGCGCTGCCTGTGCAGGAGCTTTGGGGTAGCATCTGGCAGCGACGAAAGGTCCGGAGCAGATCCACCCGGGCTGAGAGTGGGAAGGGGAGGGACAGAAAGGGTGAGAGCCTGTCTGTAGCCAGGGAAGAAAATGTCAAGGATGGGCAGCTGGCCGGATCCGTGCATCATCTGAGAGGAGAGCGGGCAGGGAGGGGGAAGGTGGGTCTGTGGTTCATCTGTCCTTCACCCATGGCCTGAGTACATCCATCTAGCTGGAGACATGTAGAGCCATGAGGCCAGATCTTGACCGCCTCCGCTTGTCCTTCTGCGGCCCATTGTGCATCTCCCCCACCCTCTCCGTTCTCCTCCCAGTGCCGTGTGGCGCCTTTGGGGCTGGCTGAGCCCTGTGGAGCAGCGGGGCGGTGATGAAGTGGTGGCCAACTGCGTGGGCAGCCCCAGCCCTCACCAGCCATGGAGGGGAATTGCCAGGAACGATGCCTAGAACAAGAAGGGGGATATTTGGTGGGTCCCAGTGAAGCAGGCAGTGCTCGCAGGGCAGGGCAGGACAGCGTGTGGAATGGGGGACTGCGGGGGCACAGGGCTGGGGTGGGTCTGGCTCCGGTGTCTCTGCATGGTGGCGCCTGTGGGATTGCAGAGGGTGCTGAGGAGACGGCGATGCTGGTCGTTAAGCGTTCCGGCGGCACAGAAGAGATCGAAACCACCGGCTAATGGCACCCATTAGCTCCGTGTAGAGAGCCAGCAATTGATCTGGGGTCTCGTGTTCGTTTCTCCCCTTGCAGAGGTTGGGCACACGCAAGGGCCTCTGGATGGGAGCCTCTACGCTAAAGTGAAGAAGAAAGACTCCCTCCACGGCAGCACCGGCGCAGTCAACGCCACCCGCCT
>NW_010174843.1:0-235 GCF_000695765.1 Mesitornis unicolor
GCCCAGGCTCCCGCTCGGGAAGGGGGAACGGCCTCTCGCAAACTGCCCCTTAGCGTGGGTTAAGGATCTAAGACATAGAAAGGGAGATAGAAAATACATGTTGGCTCCTAGTCTGCTAATTACCCCTGAGGTGTTAATTGCTGGTCGTGTGCTTAGAGTGCCTTCCTCTGGCATACTCCCAGGTAGGGTGAACTCGTTACAGAGTTACAAAATTTCTTGTAATTCTGTGTCTCTG
>NW_010174843.1:247-11666 GCF_000695765.1 Mesitornis unicolor
GTTCTTGTTTCCTTACCTCATCTATGTGTGATTACAATTATGCGCACGCAAGTATATATAACAGAATGACAACAATTATGTAATTAGCTATATGTGCATAGATAAAAGCTATACACAAAATTATCTGTATAGTTTATAATAATATATAAATGTCTGTGTGTGTATATATACAAAAATATAACCACATACATAGCTAATTGTATAATTATAGTTAGCTAAACACATAGGCGTAAATACCTTCCCCATAAACTTGGATTTCAGTTTTGAGTGGTTTTTTTTTTTTTCAGTGTTTCCTAAGGAAACAAGTTTTATGTGAACATTGCTTCTCTGCTTAGCTGCCTGCCCCCCCAAAAAAGAACTTGGTGGCTCTTTTCACCAGCAACAGAAAAGCAAATCGCTCGCAAGTGATTGGGATGTGGTAAGTTTTGGGAGCAGCAGAGAACGGAGGCTCTTGAGGTCCTTTTCCCCACACATCTGAACACCAGCAGATACTAGCATGTTAATAGACACCCTGAAATCCATACAATAGGTGAATGTTACAGACACTTCAGGGAGGAAAACCCTGCAATTGGACCATGATAAAAACTGCAAGAGACACATCTATAGACATGCTTCCCATTAATTTTCGTACTCCTTGAACTACTGGTTTAGTTGTATTTTTGAATTTCAAGCCTGTGTAAGAAAATTGTATTTTGCTCTGCCCTGGAAGCTGGTTGGCATAGGTAGTGTCCAGTGCCTCCCAGTTTACAGACAGAGGGGTAACGGGGAGATCTGGCCCATCCCTTCTGCCTGCTGTAGCTGAAATCTTGGGGGTAAAGCAGCTCTGTTACCCTTGCGTTGGGGCATCAGGCACCAGCAGAGAGAATGTTACCTGGTATTCTCTTCAGAGAAGAGGAATAAGTGTATTTTAATTGCCTCTTGCCAACTGCTAGATCCTGAAATCAGGAAGATTTGTATCTACCTCTCAAATGCCTGATGCTATTGTAGTTCTCAATTGCCGTTTACTTGATATTGCCAAAATGTTTCCGCATCGCTGCTTCCAATTATAACATGAGCTGAAAAGACAAGTTACAGGTTACTATTTTCAGTGCTAAAATCTTCCTTAAAATAGTTTTAGAAAAGGAAGAAAATGCTTACATTGAAATATCTTTAGCTATTTATGTGAAGTAAACAAATAGTGAAAATGGTTTAAAAGTAGATTATAGGGAAAACTGTGAAAAAAAAATAGACTACAAGGAACAGAAGTCAAATTTTGAAACCTGACATTTAGTGCTATTAGCTCTGATATGTTCAAGGTAAGGAAACTAATTTAATAACTGTTTAGTGTGTGTGCGTATAAAGAATTTTGCAAATATGCCTATCTTTTAACGAGATGCTCAGAGATATTAGCACATAGTTAATGGGGCTCTTCTCCTCTTTAATCTTTGTTTTGTTCTGGGATTTTTTCTCCCCCAAATAAAAGTCTGTTTCAAGGGTGGAATTTCAAGCAGACTTACACGTTTTCGGCCTGTGGGACTCGCTATGCTGTGGTTCCCAGTCCCTTGAAGATTTGAACTCGGTAACTGAGGAAGGTGGACTGTAGACAGCGTGGGTTAGGTAACAGAGAAGGATGCTCTGGAGTCTTCTTTGCACCTGTCCTGGGCAGCAGGACACTCGTTTAATCAGAAATAGGCTGGAAATAGGCTCTAGACTGGTTCTTGCAGAACTCACCAGTGAGTGCCAGTGGTGAAGTGCCCAGTTCTTGAAGGGCTTGTGAATTGCGCAGTTAGCAGCACATGAAGCTTGATACGGTGTTTCATGTTTATGAACCATAACTGGACTTCTTGCCTCCATGTCTATTTATAAAAACCCTAAAACCAAACAAAATCAACCAAACCAAACTAAATAACCCCAAACAAATCACTACAACATTAATGCAAAAGGATGTTTATATTCTCTGTTGAGTTTTAGCCATTTTGGGGAGAAAAATGCGAAGTTACAGCTTTGTTAACAGTATTTTGGCATGTTGTGCACGTCAAGCACTTTTGTTCCCGATATGTTTGTTCATTAAAGTACGCATATACCTTACTGTATGCACTTTAGTGCTGTCAACATTGAACTTCCATCTGGAAAAGGTCTTTCCTCCTGACTTTTATTGCATGCAGGGTGTCTGGTACAGAGTGGCATGATGTCTCATATCTCAGTAAAATACTTTAAGTAATTTTATATTAAAACAGTATATCACAATGTATATTCACCAGAGAGTAATTGATGTTTCTTGACTTTGAATGAGGACTTCAATATGAAATGTGATCTTTAGAAGCTGCTCCATATGCTTTTTGAATAAAAATTTCCAAGGACGACTTGTTTTAATATGAAACTACTTGACTTTTGTTTAAACTCTTCAGCCTTTTTTTTGATGGTCAGACCTGTGTGTGTTTCAGTATACTAGTTTATAGTTTGTGTTTGTGGTGTGTTTTCTTATCCTTCCATTTGATTTGTATTTGGTAATTGTTTCCTTAAAAGTTTAGTTCTTTAATATTAGGTTCTATTCTGGGACTTATGGGAAGAACACAAATCTCAGTGCAGGACCTGAATACTCAGCCTAATTCTGAAACAAGGGTACAGGCATTTTGAATATCCTTGTAGTCCACAAAAGCACTGGTGGAACATTAAAGGGGGATTTCTAAGATGAACTTTAAAAAGAAATGGCGGGGAAAAGAGAGTTAAAAAGGCTCTCAAATGATGCTGGTGTAGTATGTGAATGATTTATGTTGCTTTCACATAAAGGAGATGAGAAGGGATCCTCTTGTTTGCCATGAACAGAAATTGAGGGTTTTAGTGTTAGAACCCAACCATGTAGATGGCTAATGTCATTTTATGGGAAACCTAAACTGACTTGTTTCTGTTTATGAAGTAGGGAAACTATCATTTGAATGACTGGTAGAAATAGCCTGCAAGTACATATACATTTGTATAAAAGTAGAACAACATAAATTGTGCAATTTTCCTATAATCTATGTTCGATCTGTGTGCCCTGAAACCCACTGGAAAGTATTAGAGGGGGATACAAAGAAAGCAAGCTTTGTTGTTCAGGAATTATGGTTGTTCGGGTAGATTCAAATTAAGTCTTTTCATTTTTAATATACATTCCTTTCTATTTTCTAAATATTTAATATTTTAATTAAAATAATTGGTACTTGTTTACAGGAGGTGGCTGATATTATTAGATTGATAGTGATTATTACCTTTGAATGGTATTGAATTAATGTTGACAGATACGATAAGTGAGTTAGTTCAACAGTCTTCTAAATCATATGGTAGCTGGTGAAAATGCTTACTTAAGTATCGGTAAATGAAGATAATATCGATTACTTTATTCCAGGTTACAAATGATATAATGTGGAATATTCAGCTTAGTAATTCCAGTAATCATTTGTTTTACATCATTTAAGTTAATTCTTCTTTTAATTCTGAAAATGGCCATTTTGTACTTAGCTTGTTTAAAAAGCCTGACCTTGTAGATGGGAAGGTCTGGACTGTCTTGAGATGAACAGTCATTCTGCAGAATTACATGGCATTTTCTCACATCTAACAGATTGAATAAATTGCCTTTGGCCACTCTTGACTCTGCAAGCATTTTTATAAGCTTTCAGATGAGCTGAGACTGATTTGGGAGCTGGCATCTGCTGCTGTATACTCAGAAGAAAGGTGATTTTCTTTTTTTTTCATTCCTGATAACAAATCTAGGTATCATATTGGTAAAATTAAGGTGGAACTGTCTCTGGGAACCTGGTCACGTAACCTCTCAAGAATGGCTAATTTTTTGAATCAGTATGGTGTCAGCTATCATACAAATAATTGTCATTCATCAAATTTGTTTTCAGTTGTTCATGTCACTTGCAGTGTTTAGTTTGCTGGGATAATTGTGCGATGGTTTTGTTGTATTTCCCAGGACATAGCTGTCCTGATATATCTTTTTCTGCTTGTGAGTGGAAACACTTAAAGTTTTTTTTGCTTCTTAATTCTTTGGGCTGGTATGGTCTTCCCTCCCCTTCTTGATTTATTTTTAAACTTCTGGCACTCAAAAATACATTTTGATGTTGAAAGGAAAATGTGAAGAGCAAATAGCCAAAGAGAGTTGAACGGGTGGAGGAGGAAGCTGTGGCCAGTACTGGAGTCAGACTGGGACGGAAGTGGGCTGTGTGGGTTGCCCTTTGTATGATCTCTCAGCAAATATATAGGTTGCATAAGTCTAAAACTGCTTCTGACTTTCTGTATTCTGCTGTCTGTGAAGTACATTATATAAGAGATCTTTTCTTTGCTTGACAAAGAAATCCGTTTTTTGAAGTGAAATATGGCTGTTTTTTTCCATTTTATGACTTTAATAAAAGTTGTGAAATAGGATTTAAGAGTAGTATTTCATTGTAACGTTACTGGATGCACTGGAATTTGCTTTTAGTGATTTTTATGGCTATCTGGATGAAAACCTTCTTATTAAGAGTAAATTCCTACTGAGACTTACGTATTTAGCCCCCACTTAGGGTGTTCACTGGGTATTAATTTGTAAGAACTAAATTGGATACAATTTCCTCTATTTTCTTTGATACTTCTCAAAAGGCAGGAAAGAATTTCTCACTTTTCTGAGAGCCATGGAGTTGTGGCTGAGAAATTGAAGAGTGTGTGGGATTCGGGTATGACCAGCTGCAGGAAATGGGCCTGCTGCTCTGACCTGGTGTCTGGGGTGGCCTGCTTTGCTCTAAGATTTGAAGTCTACCTATGTAGGATGGTAATTTTGCCTTGGTGCATCTATGATTTCGTGAGTTTTCTGAACCAGCACTCATGTACAATTGTCCCTTTGACCGAAAAAAATAAAGTCAAAGGTTGACCACATGGATTCCTATGGCAAAATTTCACGGTGATAATATCCTTTTCATATTATGGCATCACTTCTGTCCTTTCAGTGCTCCTTCAAATTTGGGTTTGGAAGCAGGAGCTGGTGTCTGCTCCTGTTCCACAGAGAATCCAGGCGGTCTGGGAGCTTTCTCCTGTGGAGAGACTTGGGATAATCTGGTTGATACCAGCTGGCCTGTGTGTTGTGCATGTTCATCATGGAAAGGGGCATTTGGGACTTCTCATCCGGAGAGTGGAGCCATTCTCTTCCAGATTTATCTGCACACTGCTGAGACCAGTGATGTGATTCTTTTTTTTTTACTCCTCCTATGTACTTATTGGTGTTGGATCGCATTTGATTAACTTCTTTTGTTTAATATTGTTATGGGTAAATACATTGTGGTTTTTTTTCCTATTTCAGAAATGATATGATCTGGAATTGATGGAAAATAAGACCTAAAGGCAAATGTGAAATTTTGTTCTAGACCTTTACTGTACTTTCCAAAATCAAAATTTCATAAGCTTCGGCATCAGTAATCTCAATGTTTCTATTGTGTTACTGTATCAATTATCTTGATATTATCATATCTGTGATTGCATATAGCTAGTCAGGTGGCTGTCCTGGTAACTGTGCCTGTCTGCTAGCTGAAGTTTTTACTTACAACTCTTTTGACACAGCAAGAAATAATACCTGAGTAAGTGGGGTCACATCAGACAGTAACGTCAGCGATTTGCATGTGCCTGTCACCTCAGGTTATCATACATCACATGGTAGGTTTTTACATTTCAGATTATTTGATCATTGCATGCATTTGTAAAGTGTATAACATGCCTTTGAAATTTAAAGTATGGTATTAATTAAATCCCAACTGAAATCTGGGGGCAGAGTACAGCAATTTTTCTTAGTTATAACTTAGATTGAGAATTTTAAATTGCTGTAGAAGTGGGGTAAATCTCTATTTCGTGTCACAGTTGCATTGAGTAGAACTGGCTTAGGAAATGAGCAGGGCATATTTGTTAATGCTGTCAGATTTGAAGATCCTGTAGAAGTTTTGTGTATGCCTGCTTGTGAATACTTTCCTAATGAGTACAGGTTTGTGACAGCCAGTGTGTGATCAGGTCTTTAAATAAGAAACTAAATAATAATGGTCAGACACAGTAGAAGCAGAACCAGCAATGGAGCATTTACAGGATTGTCAGTTTAAAAGGTAATTCGAGTTTCCATCTAGTGGTGGTATAAAATTCTGTCCGAGCTGTACGAGACGCAGCATATGCATAACCATGCTAGCTAACATACTCTAGTACTTGTGTGTGTGTTTGAAGCATAGGAAATGGAAAGCCTTTATTACATATAAATTGTGGACATAATAGCGCATAGTCTCAGGGCCTCCAGATTTTTTAAAGTTAGAGCTCTAATGCTTGGGAATCCGTTATTTTGGTGATGCGCATTCAGATCCCTGAGTACTCTTTGAATCTAACAGTTTAACTCATTTGCTGCAAATTAGCCTGATTCCACTTTTTCAGTGTTTCCTTGACAGCTGTTTCAAAAAGTTTAATTCTTCATAGGTTACAGAAGGAAAATTGATGTCTTGAAAAGTTGTCTTTAAGTTGTATGTGTGCAAGTATGAGTCTTGTTAGATTTCTTGTTTCCTTTTAGACTTAAAAAAAGAAGGAAAGAGGAGGAGATGGGCATTGATTGCTTTGTCCTCATCCTGATGTTCCAGCACTGTCTATTATTTAAAGTATTTTACAGTCAGATTTAGAGAACTGTACCAAGTTAGGTTTTAAATTAAGACAATATCGAGGTAACTAATCCGCAGATCTTTTGGACTTGGTTGTGTTTTGAAACAATGTAGCAGATCAAAGAGGCAAACTGAGTATGAGTTGGAATTGCAGATTTCTAAGGCTTTCTGCTTGTTTGCATTTTATTGACACCTTCTTTGTTTGGTACTTGTGTGGATATCGTCAGCTTTTAGTGTTTTGTAGGCATGGTAGATTTTACTACGTTTTCAGTGCATTTCCACTGTCAACCCTGTAAACATTGCCAACTTTTCACAAGTGCTGTCAAGTACCATATTTTGTAATTACTGCAATAATGAGTGCTGTAATTGCGCCTACTGTACAGACGTGCCTTTCTGTCCTGCGTAGACACAAAAATGGTATTTTCTGCGAATTAAAATGGAATCTGGAGCGCATCTGAATAATTTTTCAAAATTGTTTTTTTTTCCTTTTAGCATAATGTGAGGTGGCTGCACAAGTAGTGTTATACAAATTGGAGGACTTTTAAAGCCCCAGATGTGTGTCACATCTGAATATATAGAGCTGTACTTAGAACACACTGATGTGTTTGGACCCATTAAAGGTTGAAGGCTTTGTTATACAGTTCACTAATATTAAAGCCAGTTAATAAAATAAATTTTTTGCAAAAAGCTGAACCTCAGATTTCGACTTCATGATCTTGTATGCAGTAGCATCTTTATCAGTCTTTGTGTTGTTTCAGCTGAATTTCATAATACCAAGAGCTGTGGCTGTTTTAACACTGAAGCTGACTGTATCTACAACCGTACATCTTTTAATTGATACCCTGCTGCTTGTGCAGCTCCTTCCTGGGAAAACACCAAGCAGAAGATTTCTGCAGAAATATTTTTGTGTCCTGAAGCTGCAAATTTCAAACTGTGTGTTTTGAAGGATATGATTTGCGAAACTTATTTAATCATAGTGTTTGAATTTATAGGTTTTTAAAAGGTAACTTCTAGAAGTAATGCTGATGACATGTTTTTAGTGACATGTTCATTATACTAAAAGTAAGTTAGAAGTTATATTAGAAGTAGAGTTACTGAATGTTGGTTTTTAGGCTTAGTGATACCTGATTTAATATGCTCCTTTGTTGTTGTTGCAGGAGTATTAGTGGGAGACAGAACACACTGAGGTGAAAGAGAGCAGGATGTGCTTTTTTTCCCTGCAGTAACTAGCTCAAGCTGTAGAATACCTTCTAAACCGATCTTGCAACTGTCTTTCATGAATGGCTAGCAACTGATCCTTAAAATGTAGATGCCTGTTTCCTTGCTTTGTGGAAATTCCTGAATGATACACAATTGATGCACTGGTTTTATGCTATTTTAGGTTATTTTTTTTTCTTCTGCCTGAACTATTCTGTTCCATAATTTAAAGGAGATGAACCAATGATTGGGTCACTGGAGCAGTATTTTTTTTTTCCTTCTGAATCTGAATCACAAGCAGACTGGTGTGTGAGAACTTAAGACAAGTCCCCATCACCATTGCTTCTTTGGACATACCATGACTGAAGGTATTGAAGTATTAATATCTGCATAGAATGAACCAGAGAAATAGTTTTATTTTCTGTAGATCACCAAATACCATTTAGCTCATAATAATTTTCTTGCTTTTTATGATTGCATAGTGGAAGGCACATAGCCTACGTAATTGAATTGAGTTTGTCATTTGATGTATTATCAGCTCTGCAATTTGTATTGAGGGATGAATTCATATTACTTTAGCAGTCTTTTGAGCTTCACCACCTTCCCTCTGAAGTCTGCAATGCTCTCATACGGAGTCTGATAGCTGATTTTTGACTGATAAATGAGAAGTGTGTGTCCTTCATAAGACTGCAGTTTTTGAAATGTGCACATGATGGCAGCAAATGCTTAAATTGAGAAGGCTTGTTTCTATACTAGAACCAAGTGGGGGTTTTGTAATATAAATCAGAATTTTCACAGATCCTATTCCTATTAAATTATTAATTAAAATACGTATTGAGCAATGTTAATGTACTGCTGCAGGTTTTGAGAAGGCTTTTAATTCAAAAACTTTGCTGTGGTTTCCACCTGGTTTAGCCATAATGATTTGCTGATATGCTTTCTGGTTTTGATTTGCATTGGGGTAGTTTGCTAACCCAGCAGCAAAATGCAATAGGTGCCCCAGTAGTTTGCAGTTTTTAGCATAGTTACCCTCTGATGGCCTAGCAGGGAAGAGGGTGCCTGAAACACTCTGTTACCCCTCTGAGTGTTTCCCTGACACTTCATATTCCCCGTCGTGCTGAAACTTGCTTTTCTGAAGCCCATTATTGTTTTTCTGAATTTGAGAAATATACCTGATCTTTCTGCAAAAAAGATCTCATGTATTCCTCTTTCACTCTTCAGTTTTCAGAGTGGCGATCTCTGATTTTGTAATGATGTTTGCTTAAATTGCTTTTCACAATTGGATTTGTAGATGAGTCAAACCAGTGAGGGAGAACCAGCCTAAGATAAATATCCTGCTTTAGCTTCCACAATATTTAAAAAATTAAAAAAAAATCCTAATCGCATTATAAGAACTTTATAGACTGCCAGCACATGACAATACTTGTTCCAACAGTTACTGACATGGTAATAGTCCCTTTTTTCTTGCTGTTGGAAAGATCTGGAAGTTGTAAAAAGTGTTTTTCCCATTGTCTTGCATTTAAATGGTCTAAAGTGATAGTTTTGCTTCTTTTGTTCATTTTTGAGCTTTTCTTAAAAAAAGGAGAGTCCCCAGTAGAGTGACAAGGACACCAGCACTTGGTTGGAGCTTGGTTTATGTTTGCTGACAGCAGCCTCACTTAATTTCAAAGTCTAACAACTGAATGGTTGTTGATGTTTCAGATTAACATTGGAAAATGGTAGCTGGGTCACCAGCCAGCTCTTTGGCTGCAGCTCTGATGTCAGATGCCATACTTCAGTGACATAAAAGCACACCTTTGTTTGCTACTGTGGTATCAGGAGGGATGCCCAATGTGCATATCTTGTTCACCGAAATAAAAAGTGTATTGTTAATAATGACAGATTTTAGATACTGTTTCAAATGCGTTAGTATTGCATGGTGTTCTTAAGAGTAGGAAGTTTTCTTTAAAAAGGAGAATATGATATAAAAACATATTTATTCCTACTTTTATTGCTGGAAATGGCTGAAACATTTAAACTGAGTCTCTTTTTTTCTGTCTCTTCCAGAATGAATATGGCATGTGTCAGGCATCCACCATGATATTTTAGGCCCAAAAGCTATAGTCTGGCAAAGTTACCGGAACTGTGGCTTGTAAGAATAGCATTGTGTGGAAAGCACAGATAAGCTTTAGGCTGTGGTACGAGCAGGTTGCTCTAAAATTAAGGATATTCTGGCTCATGTTGAAATGACTTGACTTGTTCTGTGTATGTACTTCACTTGCAGTAGTTTAGATTTGATTTAATGCTTAGAATTAATTTTGAAGTGTACAGCGAGTCACGATATTCTGTTGTTTTCTGGGCCTCTTGAATTTTTAAATTAATTTGATTTGTTCACAGTGAACTCTATTACAGTGGGTCATTGTAAGAATTTATTTGAGAGATCCACCATGTGAAGAGTTTTAGTAAAATACCAAATGTGTATTGTGTCCTTAGTGGTTTACAAAGATGAGATCTTGTATAGCTGTGGGTTTTTTTTCACCGGTTGTGCTGCTGATTGGTGGAAGAAATTGTATAGACAGTGCTGGCAGTGGCATTCTGGTTCATGGGCAATTCAGCACCATTGCTATAACTCAAAGGAGTTACACTGTCAAGAAAAACATCACCATCCTATCAGTCAAGAAGCAAGTGAAAGTTGCTTTGTGGATAATGTGAACTCTATTTTATTGTTTTTTACTTTATCGATGAACCTGATTTTTGCGGAGTGCCTGTCTGCCAGCAGATGCCACTCCTCAGCAGCAGACTTGTTTCCCAGACTTGACCAGATAAAGGAAAATAGTTGCAGTAGACCTTGGTTTTTAGAAACGTTTGCCAACTGTTTTCCTTGATAAGAACAACCTATGCCATAAACAATTAAATATTTATCTTTTACAATGGAGCTGTTTACAGTTTTGTTTCCTGTTGATGCAATATACCCCCAGGACTGAAAAAACAGCAGAATGTAGAGCAAGCTGCCTTTGTTCTTCAAAATTTTGTGTAAAACAGTATTTTAATTGAACAGGGGATGACCTAGAAATCTTTTGGGACTCAGGAAGCTTTGTTATGGAAGGATTTTGGGTGGTGAAAAGGCATCTGTATTGGGATTGCTGAAAAATTGTAATGAGGAGGAGAAGTCCCAATGACTTGCAGTAGGACAGGTCCTTGTAAAACCTTTAGGCATATTGGAAAGCAGCTGGCCAAATTGTAAGTGCATCTCCCAAGAAGGAACTAAGAAGCCATGCAGCGAATATAGACAAGGGAATCCTGGGCAAGAATATTCTGTTGTTTGTCCTTCTGTCTGTGTGGATTCAGTCTGACAGTAAGTGAAGGCTTCCTGGTATGGCTAAGGAGTTGTTGCTTTTTCACATGCATCCACCTGTGTATGGTGTTCTAAAGAGTTCCATTTTATGTTCCTGGCGAGACAAGATCTGTTAACAATACGTCTCTGTGTATTTCTTTCCCCTACTTTAAAAATGACACAGACCACTTTCTTCTTGCTGATGGGAAACCTGTGATTATTGGGGGATGCCATTTCAACCCTGGTGAATGAACCATGAAAAAAAGCCATCTGCACTAGTATCTTTGCATTCCTG
>NW_010174843.1:11697-13656 GCF_000695765.1 Mesitornis unicolor
GGTGCCTTTAAATTGTAGTTTGGGTTATATAGTTTGGGTTTTGCTGGATCCTGCAGGATCAGAGCAGACAGTGTGTCAATTTAGATACAGCCCTGGCCTGTTCACTGCTGTCTGGTCCTTGCTGCTGGTTGTACAGCACTGGTGCTTTTTGGTTTTTGTGAAAAGCCTAATTGCACGATGAAAATGTTTTGGTTTGCTTTGTGTAACTTTCTATGTCTGAGATGTTTCAAATCTAGGATGTTTTAATTATCGTAAGTGCATGTTTTTCTAGTAGTAAAGATTAATTTCTGTGGTAATTTATGTTCAGTTCTGAATGGAAGAATATAAAGGGATGCTTAAAAATATTTTAGTTCAGCGGAGAATAATGAAACAGGTAAAATGGAAAGATTAAGGTGGAAGGTCAGCATTGACAACTACAGGTTCTTCTGAGTGTATATTGTCTGATTCCAGATAAATAGATATTAACTTGTTTTGTAAGAAATGTGAAAATACAGAAATAGTATATCTGTGTCATTCTGTGACTGATGTGTTCATCAAGCAGTAGAAGTTGGCTGTGTGTCAAAACTCACATCCCACAATAGGATTTAACTAATGAATTGGTCAGAACAGGACTGTCACCATTAATTTATAAAGTTGAATGAACTTATAGAGTGGTTATTTTTCGTGTCTAGCTTGAAAACCTATTTGAGAATTTTTTATCCGCATTTGTTTAACTGGGAGTAAGTGGTGTTAAAGTGGAATTGTTCAGGGTTTTGGAGCTTGCTTTTATATTCATCAGTTCTTGCTAGGCAATTTTACTTTCTGCATTTTGTTTTATTCACATCTTTTTAATGAAAAAGTTTTTCTGACTTCATCTGGCGTTACAGAAAACTTGCTTCTGTTCTCAAGGACGTTTTCCATAGCATTGACTAGAATCAACTCTCCGATGTTAACAGGTGTTTCACAAACTGAATTTTCTAGATGTTAACTACTTCCAACCCTTTAGGACTGGAGTTTTTGTCTGTATATGTTTGTAACACACTCTGCATATGTGATGTATTTCAGGGGCTTGGTGCCATGTATGTATTTAATGGCTATGACCTGCAGCAACGCATGTTGAAATTGTAAGATGATTTCAGTGGGTTCTTCTGAAATTGCAGATGTGTTTGAACAGTCTTCTCAATGGACAGCAGAAGTGTGGAGCTGCCTCCTGTATGCATGTGGTTTAGTCATGGACACCTCATTGGTAGCATCAGTTACAAAAAAATCAGAAAATTTTCCCTTTTTTCTCCTGATTTCACAGTGGCAGAACTGTCTGTCCTTGAGAATGTTTTAAGTCCTGTAGGTTGGAAGGCAGCCAGTTAAACTTGTACCCTCCAAAGCAGAGTGGTCACTTCCGGATTGCCTGCTGGTCTGTGCCAGCTCACTGGCTTGGTAGGTGTTTGGGAGAAAACTGGTTAGTCTTTATCCAAACCTGTGCCAGCGACCAGGCCACCAAGCATCAGGGTGGGTGGTTGAGATCTGGTACCCTCCCAAAGCATCCCTGGCACTGTTGTAAGTCGTTACTGCAGATACAGCTCCGACTCCAATGCCATCAAGTGCAAATGCTTTTTTTTTTTTCCTGGATTCTTTCCCTCTTGCATGATCATATTTTCTTCAGTCTTTAGGTTTATCTAACCTCCAAATTGAGAGTTGTCATCTCTGGAACCTCTGTGCAGATCTGACCTGTTTTAAGAAACAAGTTGGGACCTGCTTAATGGTATTCTGTTCCTGATCTGGTAAAACAAGGGGAGACTCTGTAGGCCTTTATGAAATAGCATCTCAAAGCTGGGCACGATGTCTATACAGCAGCAGTTGTGAATGTTCTGCTCTGGATAGGTGGAAAATATGTTCTGGGAAGGAAAAGAAAGCAAAAAATCCCCAAACCCTTGCTGTCTTTCTAGCCAGGAGGGATTCACAGAATCACAGAATCACAGAACG
>NW_010174844.1:0-5528 GCF_000695765.1 Mesitornis unicolor
GGACCCAGCACTGAGCCCTGGGGAACACCATGCACTTTGTCACAAGGGACCACTCTGTCTAAGAGGTCACCAGTTAGCCAGCTCCAAGGCTAAAACTCAATACACTGAAATATGAAGAGAAGTCCAAATGTGGGTCTGCCCACAGCTGCAGCTCCCTCACACATGAACTGCACCAGCAAACACTGCCCAGAGTCACGGCCTCTTCAAGGGCAGCCACTTTCCCATGTGGGTCTGTCCCACCAGTGAACCTCCATAGGCTGCAGGCAGGTCGACCTGCGCTCTCACCACGGGTTGCAAGGGGAACCTCGGCTCTGCGTCTTCCTCTTCCTCCCTCTCCTCTCTTCCTTCACTGACCTTGGTGTTTGCACAGTTGTTCCCCTCATGTCCCTTTCCTTTCTCCACTGCAGGTCCCTTCTGATGGTTCTGAAGAGTTTCCGGCTCCCTCTTTCGGGAGGGCTTGAGCTTAAGCTGGGGCCGTGCTGGGGCCACGCCATCCACACTCAGGGCCACATGGGTCGGGAATGGTGCAAGAGAGAGAGAGGGCCATGCGTTGCACCCCCATTAAATACATTCATTCACAGGGGTGCCAATTGGCGTGGTCAGACATTTTAGACCTGGAGGAGCTTTCTAGTAGCTTCTTACATGGCTACCTCCATAGCCTTCCCACACCACCAAAAAACAAGCCAACCCCCCCCCCCCAGAAAACCCAATACAACAACCATCAGGGAAATATATTCTAACTAAGTAAAAAGACAGCTGACCCTTGGTTAAGCCATAATTCTGACACAAAACCTCTGACTGTTGAGAAACTCCCAATAAAATAAGGAAAACTGGCAGTTAGTGCCATAGCTAGATCTTGAAGAATCAAGGACTGGCTGGTCTGGGAGAAAAGCTGAAGCAAAGATAGCTTCAACTAGATCTAAGCCAGCACTGAGTCTCAAACTGGCCTATAAAATTAACAGGAAAAAACCTGTAAAGCTATTTCCTGGTGAAAGAAGACCTTGCCCTTGAGGGTCTAGGATATCTCTGTGAAACAGTCTCATTCCCTAAATCTGTCTTTGTAGTCAGCAAGATATATCTGAAATCACATCACTTTGTAGGGATTATTCAAATCAGAGACAGGAGTTTAAGGAATCCCAGACATAGAAAAAAATATTGCTCTTTCTAAGTGTGTTTGGAAAACAGCTTGCTTTTAGCTTGCTCTCATACTCAGGAATTCTAAAAAAAGAGGTCTGAGCCTTAGTAATATTCTTCTCCCCATCCAGATTGAAAGGTAAGAGGAAAGTGTAAGTAACATTCTTTTTGAAGGCCTACCAGGAGGGCCACAGATACTTCATTCAAAGTGTACTCCAGGTTACACCTGACTCAACAAATGTATCACCACACACCCACTGAAAATCTTCTGTCCTTTCACTTCCTCTCAATTTTCTTTCACCTTTTCATTTTTTTTCCCAACAACTTACTAACTCCCCTGTTTCATTCCTTCACCCCATTCTCTCAAATCTCCTCATTCCTATTTCTTTTTTTCCATTCAGTTTCTTCTCAAGATCCTTCTCTGTTGTCCTCCCTCAATTTTTCCCTCATAATTCACTTTGTACGACCACAAAGCTCTTGTTCTGCTCAGGGTGTAGAAGAGTCGACTCAAGTTTGGATTCTGAAGTAGGATCTTACAGGATCACATCCTTAAATTAGCTTTTTCTGGTGCCCTTTTATACAGAGCTTTGCCCTTCTGTTGATTTCTGGTGACATCAAGACATTCTCAATAGCTGATTTAACTTGGGACCATATGGCCCAAGAAAAGAGCCTACCAACAGGTATGTTCCACAGAGGAAATGTCTCTTCTGCATGGGCACATATTCTCCCTTCATCTCCCACCTGATTCCTGTGTGTTCTGTCTTGTGGAAGTGGCTTCCATTTTTAGACCTATGCCTATGCTATTATAGGCATTTTACACATAATTTCCAAAACGGCCATTGCTTTGCTGCAGTCATCTGCTTTCCAAATATTGTCAGGCATTTGGCAATTTTGTGGCCTTACGAGTGATGGCACATAAGCTCTCTGTCATGAGGGTTATGTAGCTTGATTTAGCTTATCTCCTCAAGTCTGTGTCAGCAGAATTGAGAGCGCATCTTGACATCCTGGATGAGGTACCCAAAGTAGGTTAACTATCTGTCTTCACTTACAATGCAGCATCTGACAGTAAATGTTTAGCATCTGGTGTTTATCCATTCGAAGCTGTGGTAGTTATTTGTAGATCAGACCAAGGGGTTCATGCTCAGGAGACTGTGACAGCCTTTGCTGAGACAAAGTGCACCAAGAGAACCGGACCAGCAAGAAGCTGTCAGGATCAGTGCATTGCCCCTGCACCCCCTATGCTCCACTCCTGTTCTTACTTAGGGATATCATAAGAGCACCTAAACGCACACCCAGAGTGAAGGGCTAGCTGTGCTAAAGGATACACAAATATACTGTTGAGGACAGTCTGTGGCACAAAAAGTTGAGACATAGGAAAAAGAAAGTGGTGTCCTCCACCGATCAAAGATGGGAACTGAAACAGTAAGGGCGACTTGTCAAGGTCCCTGAAGAATTGAGCAACAGAGATAAGAATAGAAATTTTTCTTTTTTTTGGGTTACAGCTCAGTGCCTCAGTCACAGGACCGTTGTTCATCTCTCACTATTACCCCAAGAGAACAACATGTCATTACTACTTGCTTACCTAGCAGCAGTCCTATCTACAGGCTATAGGGTCCTTCTAACCAAGCAGGGGACCTGCAAGAGCATGACACATGACACATGAGAACTTGCCCCCTTGCTGGAGGCACATGACACAGCTGGTGTGCATTAGAAAGGCCACCTGATTCCGAGAGCACCCTCAGATTTCGTGCCTCATTAAGTCAATGGAGACAAGGAAAATTCACAGCCCGATCCCCGTCAGATTAGGTTTCTGAACATTTCCTTTATGGCATGTGGAGAGAATCTGAAGCAGAGCTCAACAGCACAGATATTTTCCTGGCAAGGGGACGGGCCTTTGAAGCTCTCAAGTGGTCCCAGAATAAACTTCATGACTTGGGAATGAACACTATGTGCTGACAACGTCATCAGTTCACAGCTTTAAAGGCAACCTTCAGGGCAACTTTTCTTGTGCCCCTTGCAGTGTTGTTATCCAGCCAGATTTTCTGGAATGAATGCAAAGTGTTGGGTGGGATGTCTCTGTGTGGATGCCTCTGTGGGCAGGCACGGTGGTGGGCACATCAGCTGGGGCATCAACAAATTGGGGACACTCACCCTGGGGAGACAGATGTGAGTAGGTGCTTTCTGGTAGGCAGAATTCTGCTGGTTTTAGTGCCTTTAGATGGGTTACCTCAGAAGCCTAGAACCTCACTGCAGGAGGAATGGAGGGTAAGGAAATAATTGGGGCATAATATCAGATACAAATTGCAACAAACACAGTGACCTGGTTTAGGTTGGTATAGCATAGCCTGGCAGATTATGGAAGGCCTTACAGATATCTCAAATAACCACATAATGAAACAGCAGCAACACATACGAAGTGATTCTTTGCAGAAGACACCCAGGGATTTCAATGGAAAGAAGGCACTGGCCAGATAGATGGTTTGGGATGCATGCTGGCTAAGGAGCAGTGTGGAGGATTAAAAAAAGTTATTCTGACAAAAGTAGATGTAGGAGCAAAATCCTGTCTCAACTAAAATCCAAGATAGAGAAAGACTTCACTGGAGTCCGGGTTTGGCTGTGGAGATCCGCTGTGCTTGTAAGCCTGCAGGAACTGGTTCTGCTCAGTCTCTGCATGGTAGATGTACTGTACTGCCATGTACTTCAATGCCATCTAGATCCGTTTATGAAGAAAAACTCTGGTAGCTAGAAGGCACAAACTTCTAGTTACATCATACACTCCATCTCCAAAATATCTGAAACCTTGGGGGAGTTCTTGGCTTCAGACAGAAAAGCTGAACAAGCACAGCTTTGCCTGTTCCTTCATGTGGTCCTGTGAACTGTTTCTTAAATATCTTGAAACAAAGCTTTTTTTGGCATGAGGACAGGCACCAGCCCATTCAAGAACAAGCTTAATGATCCACACTTCTACTGTAATGAAGGTTTCACTTCACACTTCTATGAGGTCCTGTGCAGCAGGAGCGATAGCAGGAACTAGTGTCTGTCTGCAGGGATGTTCCTGGGCTCAGGACATGTTCTGACAGCGGAAGAGCAGAAGCAGCCCCAGAGCAAGAGTCTTTCTTCAACAGGGAGCCCCACTCAGCTCTTGGCCTTGCCCAGCTGCATCTCCAAGTATGTGACACCTTTCCTTCCAAAAGGGGGAAGAGGAGTAAAGGCATTATCACTGCCTTACTCATATCTGCCCCCAGTTTTAGGAACAGATCAGTAACTGTGATCAAAGCTACATACAAAAACCTGGTGACAGATGCACTGTGTAGGTTTTGTAACTGACAGAGAGAAATCCTGGGGTCTCCCCACTGAGAGTTGCTTTTATCCTTGCAGATTCTCCCACCTGGTGGAAAGCGGCGTAGGAGAGCATGACAGAGGAGCCATATGTAACTACAGACAAACACATACAGTTGTTGCGGCTGCCTGCCATCCTTGAGCAGACACAATCTTTGCTGGAGTTTAGTTCACTCCTTGTTCCCTTCCACTTTCTTAAGCCATGTACCCATACTGTAAGGTGATGCATTGCCACATCATCACATACTCATTAAAGCCTGCGATGACAGTCCCCAGAGCCAGTGAACTCCCACAGCTACTTTAATCACAGGTCAGAGAAGGGGTAGCAGGAAATCGGCAGCTGGAAATCACCGACAGAGAAGTGACAGCTAGGCAGTGTCATGAAAGAGGCCAAGCAAGCATACACATGCAGGGGACAGAGGATCTCGTCATGGTATCACCACTTTTGATCACTGAACCATAAGGGTTAGCATCTCTTGCTGTTATCATTATGTGATGCCTCAGATAAAAGAGGATGAGCCCACATCAGTCATTCAGCTAATGGGGAAGAAGAATCCTCCTGAACAAAGCAGAAAGCTTTCCACGAAGCTTTACAAAGGAGCAGCTGATGTATGAAGTGGGCTTCCCTTTAACTATCTTGCCAATAAGGAAAGTGATAACTCTCCAGGGGGTATGACTGAAGTGCAGACGTGGAGATAGTGAGATCTGAGCCTTCAAATCTTCACCATAGTGTGTGAGCTCCTTAGCTAGGAGGATGGAGAGACAAGGAGAGTGGGACAGATCTGTGGCCCCAGCTTTGTCAGAGAGTCTGTGGTACAAAGCAGGCAGTGAGCAGATCAAAAGGGTTGTGCTAAGGTGAAGTGTTGCAGTGTTTCTTACCAAACCAATTGTTATGGAAATAAGAAATACACAGCTCACTGCTTTTCCTTTGTAATCAACTAAAAATTAGTCTAAAATTTTGTATATATGCCTTTATTTTTTCCTCATTCTGTTTCTCTAAATTAAATAGTATTTACTTTCTCCCTCTCCTTTTTGTTGTTGCTTGCAAGCAGGAA
>NW_010174844.1:5559-10158 GCF_000695765.1 Mesitornis unicolor
TGTATCTTCCTTCAGTGTGTATTTTTATAGTGTTTTGTAGAAAACCTTTAATGTCTTACCAAGCACCTGTGGACAAGAAGTTCATAAGCACTGAAATGAAACATCTAGCTTTATGTCTCTTGCTTCTCTTGTTATTTAGGAGCAGACGGGAGAGTACATATAAATCTCTGGCCACTACAGCAGTCTTCAAAGGACATATACCTGTGGCACAGATAGAGCAAACCCTAAATTCCTTTTAATAACATTCTCTTTCAATCCATTTTATTCTCTCTATAAGGTGAGGATTATATGGGCAAAATGTTAGCTTATGTCACCTTGCTATACACATTTTTCTCTGAGACAAATATTAACTTGATTCATCTGAAGAGCTGGTCCATTATGATTAATAATTTCACAGACACTTACGGCACTGACCACATTTATAAATAAGTCCTTTTTCTTGTAAGCAATTGCTGCAATTGCACCAAAAGTTACATCTGTATAAATGGGACAGTGACAGGAAGATTGTGAAAGGCAAGAATCTCTGTAACTGACTGTATAGTCAGATACCATGTTCACCATCTCACAGTTGCTTTTGAGAGTCCCTGCTTTGAAAGACACACATACGATGAGAAAGGTCTGATTCTTCTATGCTTTCCTGTGTTAAAAACTGGCTGGATGGCCAAGCACAGAGAGTTGTGGTGAATGGAACTAAATCCAGTTGGCTACCAGTCACAAGTGGTGTGCCTCAGGGCTCTGTTTTGGGGCCAGTCCTGTTTAATATTTTTATCAATGATCTGGATGAGGGGATTGAGTGCGCCCTCAGTAAGTTTGCAGATGACACCAAATTGGGTGGGAGTGTTGATCTGTCTGAGGGTAGGAAGGCTCTGCAGAGGGACCTGGATAGGCTGAGTCAATGAGCTGAGGCCAATTGCATGAGGTTCAACAAGGCCAAGGTCCAGGCCCTACACTTTGGTCGCAATAACCCCATGCAGTGCTATAGGCTTGGGGAGGAGTGACTGGAAAGCTGCCAGGCAGAAAAGGACCTGGGGGTGTTGGTGGACAGCAGGATGACCATGAGCCAGCAATGTGCCCTTGCGGCCAAGAAGGCCAATAGCATCCTGGGGTGTATTAGAAGGGGTGTGGTTGTAGGTTGAGAGAGGTTCTCCTTCAGTTCTGGGCTTTTCAGTTCAAGAAGGATAGGGAATTGCTTGGAAGAGTCCAGCGCAGAGCCACAAAGATGATTGAGGGAGTGGAGCTTCTCCCTTATGAGGAGCGGCTGAGGGAGCTGGGTCTCTTTAGTTTGGAGGAGACTGGGGGGTGACCTCATTAATGTTTATAAATTTGTAAAGGGTGAGTGTCATGAGGAAGGAGCCAGGCTCTTCTCACTGATGTCAAATGATAGGACAAGGGGCAATGGGAGCAAGCTGGAGCATAGGAGGTTCAACCTGAACATCAGGAAAAGCTTTTTTTACTGTGAGGGTGACAGAGCACTGGCCCAGGCTGCCCAGAGAGGTTGTGGAGTCTCCTTCTCTGGAGACATTCAAAACCCACCTGGACGCGTTCCTGTGTGACCTAGTCTAGGTGATCCTGCTCTGGCAGGGGGTTGGACTGGATGATCTTTCGAGGTCCCTTTCAACTCCTGATATTCCGTGATTCTGTGTGATTCTGTGATTCTGATCACAACTTAAAAACAGAAAAGTTCTGATGCTTCAGAGAAAATCTCCATACCCAAAACACCAGGCTTGGATAAGCCTGCTGGCTCAAAGGGCTGCAGTGGCATTGACAGACCCTTTTCACACTGTGCATACATTTCGTTTCTGAAGACGGAATAATTGCAGTGCACTGTGAATAACAGATAATTTGCTGTTTTTCCAAATCAAAGCACATGTAGAGATGAGCTGCAGTTCACTCTGCCTGTTGAAGGATACACACATATGAGTTTTCTTGCATTATATATCCCCCCAGAATAGTAATTTCAGATCATTTCAGGAGTCTTGCATAGCAACTGCAGTATCCACTACCTCTGCTTTCTTCTCTGCCAACACTTTTTCTGTTCCATGCATGATACTGATAGGAGTTGCATTTGGGATACTGGGTCACATGACAGTACAAGAGGTTTGTGTCCTGCTCTGTGACACCCCTGTCCCTCCCGATGGCCTTCAGTGCATCACAGATTACATTCCCCACTTGTGCAGGGGTGACTGAGTTGGGCACAGGGGAGATAGAGGCTGCAATGCTGCAGGGCGAACACAGGGCAAAAGCTGCCTGCTGAGGGGAGCACAAAGTGGGAATTAATTGCATTAGTTTTACACTTGATGAGCAAGATCTGGCGAGCCTGCCATATTAGCTCCTATCCACTGTATAAACCAAGAAACCTGGCCAGGGCTCTCCCAGACCCCCACTTCCCATTTATGCATCCGTATTGCCTCAGCTGGAGTAACAAGAATGCTTTTGTATTACGTTACTCTTAACCACCCCTGTGCTGTTGCTGTGGTGATCCACAACCATGAGAGCAATGGATGGAGCAATGGAGAAGCAGGGCACCCAAGCCATGTGCTTCAGCTGGCAAGGAGAAGAAGTGAGTGAAGAGGACATGAGTGAGCTTGACAGAAGCAGACTAAAATGGAAGGAGGAAATGAAACAAGGAAGAAAGAGTAACAGAGATATTGGCTTTCTGATTAGTCAGGGAGTAGGGATCTGGTAGACAATCTGTTCTACCACAGACTTCCCGAATGACTTAGGCAAGTTATCTCATTGGCCTGAACATCAGTTTCTCTTCCGTAAAACGTTCCCATGATAACTGTCACAAATTGTCATCAGGAGCCGATATACAGCATGACAACCACCTTGTAAGCAATAAAACCCAGGATGAACAACATTCAGAAAAAAGGCAGCTTTCATCTGAACAGCCTCAACAACAGCAGAGTTCATCAGGGCAAAGCAAACAGCAACAGACTGGGAGAGTTGGGGCTGTTTCTGTGTCCACAACGGGTCTATACACAGTGTATGCAATTACTATACTTTTTAGGAAGCTCTTTTGGCTCATATGATGGCATCAGCATCACAGGGCTGTATCCCCAATTTGCAAATGTGGTGTTACCTCATGTCCCTCACTATCAGGGAAGCATAAGGGCTTTCTACTGAAATACTATTTTCCTTTCCCTGCTGTCATTTTCTCCCCACCAAATGTTTTCCAGTGAATCATTGATTTTCACCCTGAGTTGTACTGGTGTGGCTGAAAGCATAGATGTAAGTGTAGGTAAAGTGGAGACCTCTTGGATATGGATGCTGCCAAACTGGTTTGTGTTCAGTTACTGAATTCCACTCTTCTAACCTGTTACCTTCCCTTTCCATACAGCCTACCTTTGTCTCCCCATCAGCCAGCTCTTGATCTGCCTTGTAACTTTTTAATAACTTCTATTTTAGCTATTAATTTCACACATGGCACTGTGTCAAGTACATTATTGTAGTCTGGACAGATAAGATCTCTATCATTTCCCCTATCCAAAACAGTTGTCTTATCAAAGAGAAATATCGAGTTATTCTGGCATGCTCTGCCTTTGACAAACTAATATTGCATTGTACCTCACTGTTCATTTGCCTCTGTGGTTTTTTTTATTATTCCCTCCTACAGATTGTCTCTAAAGCTGTATGCACTGTGACGGTCAGAAGAATGGGTCTGCATTTCCCTAGATTACACCCTTTTCCTTTTCTTAGAGATAACAGAAGTACTGCATCTGTCATTCTGTAGTCAGACAGTGCCATCACCAACTTGACAGATTAATTAAAAATCCGCCCTGGAAGACTTGCCATTTCATATGCACGCTATCCCAGTATTCTGAGATATTCTGGTCGCTGTGACTGGAGCTGATCAAGATGCTTACGTTTTTGTTTCATCTTGAATGCAGTCATTTTCTTTTCTATACACATAGTGCTTGCCCTGTGTTCTCCACTGTCAGTATTACTGAAAACTGAAGTGTTACCCATCTAATTCATGTTGTCCTTGGGTCACACCTATGATCCTCTCATTACTTTCCCCAAGCAGGCACAGGTCCTTTCCAGATCACGTCACAAAGGAATCATTTGTTGTTTCATTTACTTGCCTACAAGGTCTATCTCAATTTGACCTTTGATCATTCTTAATTAATCCTTACAGTCTTCGCCCCCTTGCCCCCTAACACACAACAACCATCACCATGACCTGCTATGTACTTCAGGTGCAATCTGTGCTTTCTGGGCTCACATCACTCTAAAAGTACCATAGACAGAATTGGTTTGGAGCCAATATAAGAGAGAGGTCACAGGAGGTTTCATGGGTTTAACATTAGTCGTGTTCTAAACTATTAAACTTGTGCAACAAATATGTGAAGATACACCTTAAATCCTTCACTGAGATTTAAATGAAAGCATTCCATACCCACAACCCAGTTGCTCTGGGTCAGGGAGAAAGAAACATTTTCTCTCCTTGCCTGTTCTACACGTTCACTTATTTTGTAGATTGTCTCTTTTGTATTTTTAGAAGTGGATGTTGCTAAGGCAACCAAACTAGCTGAACATTTTGTCTCCCTAAAAACAATACGTGTTTAAATATTCAGGCAATTTTCCATTGTTCAGCAG
>NW_010174844.1:10189-25011 GCF_000695765.1 Mesitornis unicolor
TCAGTCAGATTATCCAGACCAGATGAGGGAAGTTTAGGTTGGCCTTCTATTGTATTTAAAAGTCTTCAGTGTGCTGACAGCCATTCAACAGCTCTGTCCAAGGAGGAACAACATATAGCAGACACATAGACTACCCTCCATAAATGGGAGAAATGTTTAGTTTTATTCTCTTTTGTTACAATGCCCACAATAAACCAAAGCACATCTGCATTCCCAGGTAGCCGAGCTATGCTCACCCCTGTGTTGAGGTTCACACAAGGCCTGCCTATGCTCCAAAAGCACACAATTGGACAGTGATAGTATCATACAGTTTAGAAGGGGCAAACAAAAGATCTATTTGATTTATCACACCCTTCCCTCTTGCCTAGTCACATGCCCAAGCACATGTTTCAAGCATTTGGAAAAGATTTAGCATATTCCTGCAGAGCCAGCTGCTTGCTGGTATCCCCAAAACTGATGGGGTCCTGCGAACAACTTTCACTTACCTGTACAAAGATCACCTGCCCAGTTCCACAGCTAACTTTGAACTGGAGCAGATTATGAGGGTCTGGCATAGCCCATCCTACTGGCTGATCTGTGATGGCAGGAACTGCCACCTGGTGAGTTGCCTGAAGCAGCGTGCAGTGTCCATGTTCTGAAAGAGAGCCAGAACCATGCCCTAAGACTGAGATACCTTGAAGTCTGCTTCTGATTTTGACATGAATATCTTCTGGGATAATCACTAAGTGTGCTTAGCTTCAATTTCCCCACTGGCATTGTGAGATGGCTAGAAGTACAAAAACCTGAAGAAAATATGATTATGGCTTAAAAATGTTTTTCAAAGAAGTGTCGAATACTATTATAATGCTGAAAGGAGCGGGGGGGGGAAGAAGGGAGGGAAGAAATAAACACAATTAAAAGGATGAAAGTGGTCGGCATGTGAGACTGCAAAAGGCATAGAGGCACAAAAAGATTGGCACCATCAAGAAAGGGGATGTACCCCAAAGCTGATCTCTAAAGCAGAAGCAGGGAGCAGCCTGATACTAAAGGATGGAAGGTGCAGAGGAGAGTCACAATGGGAAGATAAGTGGGGAATACAGGACTGGAGTTACTGTCAGCGACAGCAGAGATGCTGTGCAATGGAGCAGACACTCCTCCACTGAGTGACACAGAGCACACACCTGACTGATTAGTGTTACTATGGGATAGAGCTATTAATCCTTTCCAATATATCTTGCTCTGGAAATGTGCAAGTCACTCGTCCTTCTAAATGCCTTTTCTGGAGAAAGGAATTTTCTGGATTGCAAGTTATCAATCTGAAAAGAGAATTTTAGAACCCTCATTGGTTTTCATCATTTGGTGGTTTCTGTGTCTATTTTTGTGCTCTTCTCTTTCTCTTTTTACAAGTAAAGCACATCACCTAGAGTATTCAAATACTTTAGCCTAACAGCCAAAAAGTGCAAAGAGGGTCGTGCTATTCAAAGAGCAATAGCAAGGTCTCCTAGTTTATCTAGGCCAGATCCAAGGATATCAAAAAGTAACATAAGTGTCCTACAATTGCCAAAGATACTGAGTTGAAATGGCAGTGTTGGCACGGATAATTAGTTTTCAGGAAACTAGCTGGTTCCTAGGATGATGGACAGCTAGGCAAAGTCTGAATAACTAGAACAGTCAGTGAATCATGGGTTAGCCTGACATAGACATGTGAGCTATAACAGAGCCATAAAAGATGTAAGTCTTTGCCCAACAAAAGCTAGTCTGTTTGGCTCTTTTCTACTCCATCATTTTTCATAAAAGACAAGAAGAACAGGTAGATTAGATGTGGCCCAGAATGGGTACACATCACATCATGGTTAAACTGCTGCCAAAAATATCACCTGGGATGATTTCCATTGTGTCTCTCCTTTACAGCCCTCACTCTCCCTGCAGACTGGACTGCCTATCTGACCAGTCTCCTCCAAGCTGGAGGACCAGGAGGAAGGTCGAAGTCTGAAACAAGGCTCATTGGTGAGAATGGTCTTTAGTCAGAGACAGAGGTCTAGCAGATGCTTAGACCTAGGCAAATGGAGAGAAGAAATTGGGCAGAACAAAGTTACTCACAAGTCTAGGAATGAGGCACATTGGTCCACCCTGGGCTCCCAGTTAGAAGAGATTGGGGAGAGTCCTAATTCCTCACACTGCAATACATCTGACTGCAAAAAAAGGTGATAGTTCCAACTTTTGCCCATTGTGTACTGAAACCTCTGTGCAGCCAGGGCACTTGAGCTTCATGCTTCTGTGAGGCAGCCAATTGTAGGGAGTGAAGGAGAATTGTAGGGAGTGAAAGAAGTGGAAATTGCAGATGGGAGTGGGTTGGGAGAGGGTACCAAAGGCCCAAGAGGCAGAGGGGAAATACAGTGTGTGCTTGATCTCAGTGCAGCCTATTCTTGGAGCAAAAGTAAACAACAAAGCCTTTGTCTCATCCTTACTGACTCTTTAAATGTCAGTATCTCTGCTCCTGCCAGGTGGTACCTATAAATTATTTAGTCACCCAACTACATCATGTGCCAAAAAAGGGAAAACTGAGCTGAACAGGACCAAAACACAGAAGCAATTATTTTAATTTAAGAAAGAACACTTACTGTGTAAAGAAGCAGCTACTTTCTCACCATAGATGCCCTCAGGAGAAAGAAAGGGGAAGTTCCCACAGCAGTACTGTCAGATCAGAGCAACCACAGTGGCACAACCACAGTGTCAGCTGCACCAGCCACCTGCAGCGAGTCTCTCTGCGGCAAGAGCAAGGAACCCAGGGATGTCGCAGTCCAGTTGCACATTGTACAGAACCTGGGCTAAGCCAGGCTTAGTTTCAAGACTGGGCATTGCCAGTGATATTATTCACACACTTTGAGCAGTTCACTTGCCCTCCATCTGTCTCAGTTTCTTCACCTGGGAAACAGAGCAGGATAGTGGCTTTGCAATGTATGACTGCTTTTCTGCCTGCTCTACAGCTGCCGACACAGCAGTCTGCAGGTGGGTCTGCTTTCAAGTCTGCAGCCTTAAGGGAGGCAGCTTTCACTGTGGGAGACCATGGCTCTATGAATACATGAACACTGCAGCCAGTGCCACCATGATTTTTAGACAGCAGTAGCGGCTGATACAACCTCTCAGAAAAGGTGATTATGGCCCAGCAAAGGCAGATGGTACAGACATGCAAGGCATGCACACGTACCACTTTCAAAACCTATTTGCATTCATATATGTAAACTCAATGCAAAGTGGTTTACCCCTGCCTTTCAGTTAGCCAGCTAGAATCCTGTCTAGGATTCTTAGGCCCAGCTGGCAACTAAGCACTACATGGTCACTTGCTCACTCCTCCAAAATTCACTTGAATTTTGCAATGCAAAAACAAGAAGTTAAAAATTAAGCTGTGACCTTATTGATCCCGCCAACAGAGCAAGCTATCTGCAAATCAGATTAAAAAGAAAAGTTGCAAACTCAAACAGGAATGAAAAGGTTTTGAAGAGTGAACAAAAGGGAGGTTTGGATTTTACTCCAAATTTCACTAGTTCCTCACTACATGGACATACTCCTGATTTTGGTACTGTGAGTAAGAGGCGTTACATAACTATGCAAAATGCCAGAGATGTGGGGGAAAGAATTCTGTTGGGGCTCAGGTATTAGACTGAGACTCTGAAAATATTGCCGTGATTTCCATCACAAATCCACTGAGTCACAGAAATGTTAGGGATTATTCACACTGTGGAAGGAGCCAAAGGAACATAGATCTGGAAGGAGACCTGTTGCACGAGTCAGCTTCTGCTAAGAGTAAGCAGGGAGCACTTTCTGGTCTATCTGCAAATAGCCTAAATATTCTTTCAACTATTGCACACTATGAACAAACATTTTCACATGCACACACCTCTCTATTCTAGGTACCTGTGTACAAGGATTCCTTTGGTATCACCCCAAAGTGTTCAAACAGTTTGGGTCTCCTAGAGCTTCTTCATACTACAATGATGCAAAGAATTGGCAGTAGAATTATCCTTACATTGGCCAACCAGATTGGAACTTCTTGTCAGCAGGCCCAGAGCTAAGGACACAGAGAGATGAGAGAGGAGGATCTCCATACATGAGGGGATCTCCACACAGGCTTTAACAAGCAGCTCTTTGCTTTGAGTTCAGAGCAATAGTAATCTTCTCTTCAAAATGACAGTTTAGGGCTCAGCTGCTGCAACACTGATTTTGGAATCAAATTGCTAGAAAGGTCAAAATCATTAACATGTGCTTTAGGAAGAGGGAAAATACAGGCAAAACCTGTAAGCTTCCACTGCTGAAACATGCCCCCTGGACTCGCAGATGCTATTATTTGCTTCATTTCACTGTTAGGCAGAAGGGTGTCCTCTCACCAAGGGAACAGAGAAGGAGGTCATTCTGCTTGGAGGTCTTTCAAAAATGTGCATAGCAGAAGGAGCTTCTCGTGACTTTGCAGAATTTAAAAGGCACAAAACAGTGTTAGAGGGAGTGAATGAATAGATTAAGTCCCTTTCACCTGGCACAGCCCTAACATGCACACTTCTTGTAGTGCCCTTTTAGCATTCTGCACTGTTGGCGATGGTTGTCCCCGTGTTAAAAACGTACAGAATTATTCTTGCTCCCACATCCTGCAGGAAATAGTGAATATGAAGTTGGTGCTACACCCAAAGGACAAGACCTAAGAAGAGAAATTTGCTCATGCCTCAATTACATGGGGCATAAGCATAATAATGATTACGCCCCAGTTCTTCAAAAAGAATTGTTAATAAATAAGAGGAAAAAAGAGCAGACAAAAGCTTCCACAATGTCTGAGATACAGCTTTGCCTTTCTTGTTTACCAGACACCTTTCTGAGGCCATGTGAAGACACCCAGTTCCTCAGCAGAGCATTAATCATCAATGTAGCTGGTAGATCAGGGCAATGTATTTCCCTTTTAAGAGCGTTCAAACGAAAAGTGAAACCATCTATCAAGAAATCGTGTAGAGTTCCTACAAGGAGCCATATTTTGGGTGCTTCATGCACCATTTGCCTCTCTAAGTTGGTCCTCACTAAGTAAAAGCCAACCCTACATTCTCCAAAAGGTGACTAAGACAAAACTGAACACCAGACAGAGACAATCACTGCCCTAAACTTTTAAAGTGTAGCAAGACAAACAGTGTACTTACAGGCTTCTCTCCTACTGATGTATTTAACTAACTCCTCCCATGTAAGCAAGCTGCCTCTACATTTCATACATCAGTGGTGCTCTCATATTTGTCATGCGCATACATAAAAGGATTCACCTTGATATGATAGTACCAGTGTCTCTAAAGTAATCTGGCCCATGAAAAATCACCTTTCTAATCCCTGAGAATGTCACGTGTATTAGCCACAGCCTTTCTTGTATGAATCCTCTAGAGTGGATTCGATTTCACACAAGTCCTAGCAAGACAGACCATCCTAGGCTAGAAATTCATATCCCCTACAGCCTCTACTCTTCAGAGGCAAGCAACCACTGCTTTTCCTATAGGATCCACCTTTAAACCTATACATATTTTTTTCCTTCTCAGGGCAGAGACACTCAGTCTGGGAATTTGCAGGTCAAATGCTTTGGACTGTCTTGCCTTGTATCTCCCTTTCATATTTGTACACCTTTTTGTGCAGCACTGCATGTTAACTGCTCAGTGTTCACCTTCACCTGCAGAATTAAGCTTTTCCACAGCATTTTTTCTTATCCATTTCCCCTTGACCCATAAAAACCTATCACCTGAGTTTAATGAGCCATTCAACTTGGCGCAGGCTCAGGTTGTTAGCCACTGTGTTCAAAACTGTTAGTCTTCCAGTGCTTTTCCATAACTTCCCTTGGGCTGTGTACTCTTGGTCAGCTACCTACTCACTACTACATCAGAAATGACCCCTCACTAAGATATTATATAGCAGGTTTAAATCAACGGCACTGCAGTCTGATGGGCAGGCAATATTTCTAGTATTTCTACGGAGACAACCAGACCAGCTTCCAGCTACCCAGAAGAAAATGTATCCCCAGGGTGGTTCAGTGCTTCAGGATGTGGGAGGTGATTGCAGAAGTCCTACAGTCTCACCTGAGTGAGCACACCTTTTCAAAGGACGTCCTCCAGTACAGCTTGGCACGCTTGTGTTTGCTTGGTTTAGCTTAATTTGACCCAAGGTCATGCAACAGCAAAAATGTACTCTTCATGTGGTGTATTCTTGTGAGTGTTGACATTTGTCGTATGCTTTGCATGCTCCTTGTTGCAGTTGCAACACGAATATTCTCACATTCATCGCAGACCACTGTGGCACAGTCTGAGGGATTTTTTTGCTTTTGTTACTGCTTTGCATTGCATTGTGTTGGCTACAATACTGTTACTGCAATCAAGTATTTTGGTGCACAGCAGAAGACATGTTTGAAGATATGAATAAGTACCCTATTCTACCCTATTAACCTTGTACACAAAACTTAAAGGCTTTTGCAAGCACCCCCGCTGGCAAAAAGATATGTCAGAAACAGAAAATATTAGGGAAGATGTTGTTCTGTGCTCAGGAAAGACAATGCAGGAAGCTTGTCTAGAGGTCACTTTTAGGTTGCCTCTAATGTTTTGGAAGTGGAGAGTGTTTTATACATTCAGAGGTGGGTAGCTGCCTCAGAACAGTGTCTCCTTGACTCCACTCTCTCCAGGCAAGACCTGTCACTCTTTACACCTGGACAGTTGTTTACGCCAGAGTGAAATAGTTGCGGTCATGACCTTGCTCTCACCTTTCCCTGTTACCACAGATTTCTTTGCCAGCTAGTACTTTTGGAGGTGTGAGGGCAGTGGAAGGATTGTGTTTGCCTGATGATGAGGACTTGTCTTAATGCAGGAATATAACAGCTGTAGTGAAAGCACAAGTCCGCTGCTCCTCTTTTCTCTCTGGGGACTCTGGCATCCAGCACCTTCATGCAGAATTTCCTCAAGGGATGGGAAGGGCTCAAAAATGAAAGAACTGGCTTCAGGCCAGCACTTGGTCCTTCGTGTGTTCAGGCAAACTCCTGAGATGCCCTATATGTGAAATGAATTGCAGACCTCTACCTCCGAGGACATTAGAGTTAATAACTTAATGTTCTCACGGGGGGGGGGGGGAAAAGCAAGCTATGCAGGCATTTTGAGCCACCTTACTGCTGGGCTGTGTATTTCCTTAATGCAGTTTCAGGAGTGATGGTTGTTAGGAAGAGGGAGTAGGATCCTATTTTATTGCAGATTCCAGTGCTGAATTGAAGGTCTTACAGTCTCATGATGCCAGGGCAACAGCAGCAGTATCTAGCCATTCCTTTTGCAGTGATCATCAGATGACCTTGAGATTTACCCAACCGGGGCAGTACAGTTTCTATAAATATCCCATTTTCCAGGATCGTGTTTTCAGCTGTATCAGAGACAAGCCTAGTGAAGAATCAATTCAGCTGGGCATATCCTCTCTTTCTTCTCACCCTTCCCCTCCCCCACAGCCCTCCGTCACTCTGGGCTGTAAAAAAAGCCTCCGAGATTTCTCTTTTAGCACTGACCTTCTGAGCTATCTAATGATGAAGATAGGAAGAGGCTGCAACCAGACCTTGAAAAAAGAAAAGCCTTTTGCTAGCAGGGTAATGTGTGAGTAATACACGCTCTGTTGGAGAGTGGCCAAATCACTCTAGTAACGGCTGTTAGTTCCCCTTACCAAGAAAATGGTCAAATGAGAGAGAGAATCTGCAGTCGTGTGTCAGAAATGCTGAGTCGCAATGGGAGAGTGCCGCATCCGATGGAAATTTACCCAGGTGCCAGCGACCTTCACATGCTGAGGACGAGGACCGAGGGCTTGCAGGGATATCCTGCCCTTGCTCACAAGCTGCTGTACTACCTCCATGTCACCACCCAGGCAGAGCACACCCCGAAAAAGGAGGCCAGGAAATCAGCTCAGGAGCCGTGCAAGCTTTGAGACAGACTGGGCTACCAGGACAGTCTCCACAGCATGAAACAGAGTACTGTTTGCACAGCGTGCTAGGATGATCGGCCTCGTCTGTGGTGAATACTTGCTGTTCATCTGGCCCTTCCCCTGCTGCTTTGGACACACAGTGTTGTAATGAAACAGTTAAGTCCAGCTGACCCATGCCTGGGACTACCCCACCTGGAGATGGCAAGTCACAAAGGGACTTCAAAGCTCCCTGTTTTTAGGGCTGATGTGCCTCGTGTCAAGCCAGAGCTTCCCCAAGGGCTGCTTCAATGCATGCCCTGTAGCCATATTCACAGCATTTCATGCACTTACTATAAGCAGAGTACAAAAAATACTCCAGTTTCACCCTTGCCAGAGGTTTGGAGTATCACCAGAACATCTCCCTTTCTCCTCACTCCCAAGTATGGGACACAGTTGATGGCTTTGCCTGCAAGTTTGCAGCCTCTCCCTCAAAGACAATGGGGAGTGGGAGAGGATGTGCTATAATGCCAGAGGACAGGGGATCCAAGGCAACAAATGAGAGTTGTGGCTGAAACTAGAGGACAACTGCTTGCATCGAGCTGGGAGATGGAAAAAAAAGAAGAAAGAGGTAGCTGGTAATGCAGTGATGGGGATTCTGGCTAGGTGGTGCTAGCACATACTCCTGTGCTTTTGTCAGGGACTAATACAATATTATTACTGCTTTTCCTTTAGACAGAGGTTTCATTTCCATTGCAAGAGCCACAGAAACTACTGTCTGTTGACGGTACTGCTAATAGAGGACTAGTAGTTCCCAGTGAAGTTCTTGTCCCTTTCAAAGATGAAGGGCTCTGGAATATAAGAGAGATAATGCTCTATTTGCAGCTCGGGGGAGTGAGAAGCATCCAACTGTCTCAATCCAGTACTCCTGTGTTGGCTAAACATGACACAAAATACAGTATCTGCCTCGTGTCATTCTTGCAATCACCCCTTCTCACACTGTGCTGCAGGGATTCGTCCTTAATCTTCTGGACTATGCTGGATTAGGCTCTCCTGACTGTGCTAATAGAGCCAGCTCCAGTCACCAAGGCAACAGCAGGCTCCTCAGCCCCTGCAAGGAGCATATCCTTGGTGCTGTGAAGATCGTGGCTCGAGCACACCCAGTCCCACCATCCACATGCTTTCCTTCTGTCCACTCTACTTTTAGTTTGGATGCATCCTGCCTGTGGCACAGCCCGTCAGAGGACCCAAGTTCAGGTATGAGAGACCCTGTGCCTACTGTGATGAGAAAGCAATGGGCTTCTGGGACACCTGCTGGTGGACTGGTGCTTGACACACCAGGTCGTGTGAAGTTCAGGCCTGTAGAAGGACTATACCCAAACTCCAGAGCTTGGTTTAAATTTCTCCTAGCCCTCTCAGTGAATATCTGTGGTGAACAATACAGATTGAGGGTAAATTAGATAATGAAAGTAGGCTCAGACCTAAAACAAGTTCCCTATGTAGCTATGGCTTTCAGAGAGCCCTGCCACCACTAGAGGGAACAGAAGGCCACAATGAATGACAGAATTGTAAGATTGCTCTCTAACATGCATGCAGTCAACCAGAAAATATTAGCAGACATTCTCCATTAAAACTGGAAAAATATACCTGCAATATAGACATCTCCTAATCTGGTAAGAGGAGAAAGTGGAGACTGGAAATGGAAAGCAAGTAGGAATTTTGCATTTTTGCTTGTCCTCTAAGCCCCATCACCATTTCTACCTACAGGCAGAAGAATAAAAGGGGACACCTTAGATCCAAGTCTCTCTGAAGCTGTTGTTAGGAGGCCAGAGTCAGTGGAGAACTAGGCCAATGAAGGCTAATCAGTGTCATAGAGGGGCACAATACCACAGTGCCAACAGGTTCTCACCAAGGTCTGGGCTCCCAGGAAATTAGGCAAAGCTACAGTCTAGGACAGTGTATATTTGGGGGAGGAGAAGATATAATCTTTGTCACCTGTATCAAAAAGATCCTACAAGTATCCCAAACCCTCTCCTTGTGGTGGGCATAACATGTTGCAAGTAGAAGTAGTTTCCTGACCCGGGCTTGCTGCTGCTGGGTACTCTATGGACACGTAGCACTGCTCTGGGCTGTACTGTCCAGCCAGCCTTGCCATGCGCAACAGTGGGGAAAGAGAGCACCAATGCGACCAGCCAGGAAGTGGAAGTAGAATTTTGCCCAAGAGGTTAGAAATAACCTCAGCTTTAACAGACGGTTATCCAACACTGAGAGAAACAGGAGCAAATAAGGAGCACAAATCCCTGCAATTCCTTGGCTGTCCTCAGGGTTAGCAAGGAAGGGCTTCCCCAGGCCCTGCTGCTGACTGATCCTTTAGAGTTATTCACACTGCCACAGGTACCCTTTGGCCCATGCTGGGACAGAAGAAGGGTGCCTTGCTGGGTACCCTGATGCCAGGCACTTCACTCCTCCTGCTGGCTGATAGTGTAGTAATTCTCCCTAGATAGAGGTCAAGGTTGGCTGAATAGTGCTGTGGGAAAAAAATTGCACTCTTATAACCTCTAGTGCCAGGCACTTCAGTGTATCTTTAAGTCTTCAGGGCTGTCCCTTTCCTGGCTGATGGATTTCTGTGTCTTCATCCTTCTTTTCACTATGTCAGGACCACTGCACCAATTTCAACAGTTTTGCTCCTGATTCATACTGCTATAATCAAGAGGAGAGGCAAGCCTTCTTGTTACTGTTCCCAGGAATGAATGCCAAAGGTCTCTTTTGATCTGTGCAACAGCTACAGGGAAATCTGTAGTAAAAAGTGTCCAATTACTGCCCTATGTCCATATGACTCATCTTGATACTGTTGTTAACTGCTGCTAATATAATTCCTAAGAAATACACTTTTTTGGCTTTAGGCTACCAGTTTTAGTTCCACCTCCATCTTATGCACAAATTTTCCTCTAATTCCAGTCAGTGCTACCCTGCCTGTCACAGAGTGAACTGTTTCCCCTTACTCACACAAGCAAATCCTGTGCAGTAGGTATTGAACACCTGCTGGTCGTACTGCAGTGAGAAACTCCGTTCAGAGGTCTCAGACTGAAGAGCTATAGCACAGCTCCAAAGCTAGCTAATGTGTGTGGTTCCTCCTTGGCCACTCTTCTCCCCTGAAGGAAGAGGTAAACCTTGGGCTAAATATGGCTGCAGTTACCACGGCTGCACGGCACAGTAGTCAATGGTGTCAATTCAATCCAGTCCCCATGATGAGTTACCTTTACCCTTTCCTCCCACCCTCAGGGTCAGTCCAGCTACCCCTGTTGCCTGCCAAGCACAGCAGCAGTTCTGCTTTCAGCTTCTTAATCACAGATTCCCTTGAGGGTGTACATATACAAGTGTATCAACACCCACGCTCACGGCCTGTCTTTACTTCTCTCCTTCCACCTTCAGATGTCCATCTCCCAGAGGTACTGAGGCTGACTCACTCCAAGGTTGCATGCTTTGGCCTCTCTGTGACCTGAATATCTGAGCAATCCTCCTAGTCCAACTTTATCTCAGAGCTTGGCCGTGGATGGGAATGACGTGTCGGGGAAGAAAGCACGACTTCTCCATCATTGACAGGGACGTCTCTGGGCCTCCTTTGACTTAATGCTGCCGGTGAGACAGGCTGATGCTGCAAAACACAGTAGTGGGAAAAAAATCGGAGGTCAGACAAATGCCAGTCTGAATTTCAGGTCTTCTATAAGGACAGAATGACCATTTGCCTCTATTTGGATCCCAGTTCAGGCTTGAAATTTGAACCCTGAAAATCCAGCAGTGTAGCTGAATCCACGGTCTGGAATTTGGTTTCTCTCTAGTCTTTTCAGAGGGATGCTTCAGGATTTTCCCATGTTACCTCATGCTACCCAAAGAAAAGCTTTATGGCCTCATCCCATATAGCTGCAAACTCTCTTATCGAGTGTGTCATTATGATCCCCTCTTGACCTGGTCACTGCAGGAAGACCATTTCTAAAGCAAAATGTATTTTTGCAGTGAACTAAGCTAAGAAAAATGATCCTTCTGCATAGCAACCTATTAGCAGCTTTTAAAAAATCTGGCTCACCTAGACTTCATCCATTTCTAGAAGGTCAAGTTTTGTAATACTTGGGCACCACAGAAGTCACTGGGAGGTTTGCTCTTGATTTCTGCTGGGACAGAGTTTATTTGAAGGGAATATAAGTCTCATAAGAAACCACAAGCACTTCATACACTGTGCCCATAGGCCTTACCTTCTCATTCAGGGAAACACTATCTCTGTTGGATGATCATGGGCTGACAAAACATCCACATGGATATAAAGTCACCATGTCAAGGCCCTAATTTTTCTGAAATTTTTTGCCTCCAAGAGCTATCCAAATTAAGTGGTTCACCTTACCCTTCTTCTCTTGATAAGAGAGTCTGCAGCTATGTGGGATGAGGCCATAAAGCTCTTCTTTGGGCAGCATGAGGTCACATGGAAAATAGGATTATCAAGAGAGGAATTACAAACAGGACTTGACAAAGTGTGTAATTCTTCAGAACAATTAGGGCCACTGCATGGGTTAAGAGCTGTGCACTTCACTGCTTTTCCATGACTTTACAACCTAACCTCCACTGTCTGCCACTGCCCAGCAAACAAGAAATGACTGAAACAAAGTATGAAAAGGCCAAAAGAAAAATGAACTCTCTCATTAGCCAGCTCTGTATCTGCTAAGCCAACCCTCTTTTCCTGGAGACGGTTTGATGCCAAGATGGTACTGCCATACCTTTGGTAGGAAATCACACCTGAAGAAAGGAAGGGAGAAGCAAAACAGGGAAGCCACAGCTTACCTTAGAATAACCATCCTTTCACAGGCAAGTCTTAGGGATGTGGGGAGCCCATGACTTCCGGTATGGAGAGAAGCTTGACATATGCCCAAGGACCTCACATCAAAACGGTCCACTTTAGTGTCTTCACTGCAGATAATCACCAACAGTCCCTAATTTTGAAGGGATATATAAATATAATATATATATATAGCGAGGAGGATATATAAATAGGATATATATATACATAAATTTATATGGCATTTTACTAAATAAATAACTGCTTGCACTCCTGTTACCTCATGAGCATATCTTTACCTGCAATGGGACAAGAGTCATGGTGGCTGTCTGTTCAAAAGCTCCAGTAAGAAGTGCTTCTGTTAGACAACTTTCTTCTCGCTCTGACATTACAAAAACAAGGCTGCTGTGGGTTGCATGGTGATAGTCAGTGGACTTCAACAAGCCACAAGAAGCTCAAGCATTGCTGACCAGTGATTAAGTATTAACAGATATCAGTCAAAAACACGGCAAAAAAGGACATCAGAGGAAAAAAAAACCAAGATCTTGCTGCAAAGCTCCAAAGAGATAGAGAAAACATCACATCTACATGGCAAACCCTTTTCCCTTCCTACTCTCCTCAAATCCTGTCATCTCTGTAAGAATTCTCTTTGCAAACAAACAACAGGGGCGAGGTTCAGACAGAGGGAAAAACGGATTTGCCTTCTTGAGCATGAAATACAGAATGCAAAATACAGCATCAGTCTGAAGAGTCCAGAAATTCATTAACATAAGCTTACATGAGCCACATTTTCCATGTTTCTAAAACACAACCGAAGTAGCTAACATCTCTTGCGTGGCAGAAATCCAGAGAAAGAGGCAAGCCAAAGCAAAAGACTGGGCAGTCCTCCAGTGAAGTGGTTTAGCTTCAAAAGCTGAACTGCACTTAAAACTTTAAGGGGGAACAAGAGGCCAAGTTTAGGTGCTGTTTTGCCAGCCACACATGGGTTTCCAACCTGATGAGAAGTTCCTCTCTCCAGATTAATACTCTGTCATTAGACTATAGTTTAATACACATGAATGACCATTTAAGCAACTGGAACAAGTTTCATCACCTCATCAATTAGCAAGTTGATGCTGGCCATTTCCAGTATACTCTCTGTTCTGTATACAGAGCAAATTTACCCCCAGCATAGTAACACATCTACTTATTTAGCAGCAGTCCAGGGCAGAAAGCAGGAAGGATTGCTTTTGCAAACAAAGAGTGCTTGGGAAATTCTGAGTAAGGCAGAATGTAACTAGCATCTAGTAAAAAGTGACACAGACATGTATGGATAAGCAATCGCATATTTAGAATAAGGCTGTGACATCCTTTACTCTTGTGGAAAATAGCATAGCGGGGAGCTCATTTTTTGTCCCACCTGAAAACTACCATTTCCACCAGTACCAGACCATCAAACATGAGGCTGCTGATCCACTTGGTATTGGCTGAATCCCTTGAGAATCTCCCATCCATGCTATTACTCCAGTCACTGATGCTTTTCTTGGTTGGAGTTAACTAGAACATGCTGCAAAGCAGGATCAGCTGGCAGCCAGCTTATCAGCGTGTGGCTACTCTTTCTTATGGCTGTTTTGCCTTGCCTTGCTCATAAAGACAACTGGTGATATAATACAAGTAAGAAGAAAAATAGATGTTTAAAATAAAGAATTTTTCCTCTGAACATACTCAGATGAAAGACACAGAGATCTTCTGGCGTTTTAGGAGAGAGACAGAGGTTGAAGTCATTTTAGGGAAGATATGTAGACTCAACTAATCTCAGCCTTGGTGATCTGCAGCGTGCATGTTGTACTGAGCAGGCTGACAGGAAAAGGGGACATAAGCCTCTTTCTATCGACTCAAAGCACAGAGCTTCAGCACAAAGCTGTGCTGAAAACCAGCACAGCTACCCACAAAACAAAAACAATGTCATGACACATAACTCTGCACTGCTGACAGACTTACTGAAGGGAGCAAGAACTGATTCAGTTGGGAGACTCAACTCCTATCTTTATCCAGGAGCAAATGTGAAGGAATAGTAGCACTGGAAAAGAGTAGAGGAATGGGGGGG
>NW_010174844.1:25029-29801 GCF_000695765.1 Mesitornis unicolor
GGGGGGGGGAAGAGTTGTTCTTCTCTTACTGAAATTGGCAGACAGTTTCCCTGTTGTCCTCACATTGGCCGAGCCTCCCCTCCTCCTTAACAGCTGCCTCTTGTTACAATGTATTAAAAACAAGGTAACAAATCTGTCCAGAAAAGGCATTTACACAATGCCTAAAATACAAAGATTGCCTACATCAATAGCAATCAGAATTCTGAATTGGCTAGTCTTACTTCACAAAGTACATTGTCCAAGAGCTTTTTGAAATAAGCAAGTGCAGAGGTTATGTTATTTTTTGGGAAGGGCAACAAAAATATACCAACTCAAATAACCCACTCAAACTCTAAATACTTCCTATTATCCAGCTGCATCATACATAGATGATTGTTTTTTGGGGTGCACTGCAGGGCAAACACTGAAGATTTAATCCAGGAAGCATTTGGGTTTTTTTTTCAATGTGGGAATAACAAAAAGAAAAATTGTATGAGGAATCTCTGTTGAAATTCAGGCTGGGAAAAGATGGCAAAAGATGGCCTTCATCCCCACCAACTACTGTAGATAGTCGTACAACAGATACCGAATCCAGAAGGGCCCAGGGAATGCTGTTCTCCAAGTCTACACACACTGCTGGTTCCACAACATTTCAGAACGACCAATTTATAAAGCAAGACATGAATGGTCTATAACACAAAGTTAAATGCCAGCATTACAACGGGCCACAGGAAAAAAAAAGCAGCAGAGATGAGAATTACTGCTAGTGTCCAAGGTCCCTGCAGGACTAGCAGTGTGTGTGTACTGTACGGCATATGCATACATTAAAGCAGTGGTTGGAGATCAGATCCAGATTTACAAATCTGGAAAACAAACCCCAGTTTTAGGTCTAAGACCTGCTGAAACAGAGGATAAGACAGTGGTAAATAGTAGAAGGAAAAGAAGACAGGAGGGAGATAAGGCACAAAGGAAGGGAACAGCTAAAAACAGGGGGAGAAATGGTGGTGACCTGTGGTTTTTTAATTACCAGTTTTGCTATTAACTCAGTGCATGACCTTGATGGCAAGTAAACCTTACCAGGCTTTTCCTCAGTTTCCCACACCTTTAGAACAGATATAGCATTTCTATACCTCATAGATAAAAATGCCTCAAGATCCTTAAATGGAAAGTACTAGAAAGCTATAAAATATTACAGTGTAAAAAGCACTAGAGGAGTAAAAGAGAAAAGCACACTCAGAAAATAATCACTGGTGTCTGTGGAAAAATGTCATTTTGCATGCTGCAAAGAACTAAGCCATTTATAGTCTTAAAGAGAGGCATGGCTGCGAAAAGCAGTGCTTTATCCTTATTACCACTATGGTTCACAGGAGAGCTTCCTACTGAAAGAATAGACAGTGTAAACAAATAAATGCTGATGTGATGGTGACAGTGATTGATGAAGGAAGATCAGGACAGGACTGCACTGTATCAAGTACTGTAATCCTAATGATCCTTACTCAAGATTCTCATATTTAGACTGGACAGTAAGCAAGAGACAACAATGGACAGAGTAAGCTGGCAAGAGATGTACATACTGCAATGAAATTGCTTTTTCTAATTGGGTTTCATCTTGCTGAAATGATAAGCGATGCCATCATCCTAGCCTCATGTTCATGGGAATTTGGATCTGTCTGTTGTGCATGAAGGCAGCCAGCAATTCTCTGCCATTGAGTGCAGAGACTGTATCAGGCAATTCGTAGAGAAGTAACTATAAGCAAATTATTTTCTTTGCAGTGGATGACAGCAAGGAAGGAATTTTTGGCAACACTCTCTCCAGGTTTTTCACTGTTCCCCAGGGAATCTCTGCCTAAGTGAAGGGCACTTATGAGGTACATTATTTCCTTATTCCTTGGGCATGATTTTGTCTGCAGCACTGCAGGGATATTAGCACACAGCTTTGGACTGTGCCGTTCAGCTGACTGGAGTACTGAAGCAAAGCACCAAAGCCAATGCAGCAAAAATGCTGACTGTACTACAGTCTGGGAGAAGCGCTATTCATATTCAACTCACGGCAGAGCCCGTTACAACGTCATAAATCCTCCACAGCAGCAAGAGCAGGACGAGGAAGAGATGCCTGCTGTCTACCTTCCTTGTACAGCCTGTTCTCAGCGCTTTGCGTCGTGATCTCCTTCATCATGCTTCGTCACTTCTGCACAGTTCAGGCAGACTTTGAGATAGAGGTTTGCAGGGCTATGAGTTAGTGAAGGCCTTTCCCACCACAACCCAAAAGCCACAAAAGCCAGGGAGTTTTCTTCTGTCGATGTTTGTGCTCTGAGTAAATTTGACATAAGAAATACAGTCCCCCATGACGCCAATATTAACAACAATTTTCAGAGTATAACAGCATTTTAAGTGAGGAGAAAAAGAGACAAGGCTCTTGGAAGAAATAAAAGCAGGTGTAAATGTCAAATTCAATTCATGTCAGGAAATCATACATCTAGAGAGACAGGCTCAAAGTAGTTATTATAACTGCTGGGTAAGAAACAATTTTTCGTTTTTTGCTGAATAGCTGGAAGCTTTTTTCCCCATCTTCTTCCACAACAGGACAAGACAGAGACTCTTGTGAGTTTTCCTGTGAAAAGACAGAGACCAAGAAGCAAGAAACAAATAGTTAATAGCTGGGGAAGATGGGCATTTGTTTGGGGCTGCAACACATCAACTGTCGAATCCATAGTAAGAGACAGTAACTTAATGATAACTTACAGCATCAGGCCAGAAAGGCCAAAAATGAACAGAAGAACAATCACAGGCACATGAAGAGGCAAAGCAATTTGCTGAAGGATACAGAAGAGTCTCGTAGCAGAGCCAGCTTAAGGTGCGACTAAACCCAGTATGTCAGGATCTATTAACTGAGGACTCAAGGATTTACTAAACCAGTGCCTTCCCCTGAACTGCTGAAATGCTGAAGCTTAGGTTAAAATACATGAAAATATTGTTGGCAGGAAGATATAGAAAGGGTTTCAAGCAATTATCACAGTTCTCTTATTGGGTGTAAGGTTGCTAGGGCATCTGGGAAGCTGCAGCACTACTGGGCTAGGGACAGTGACAGTTACCCAGGCAATTGGTCTAACCCATAGTGGCATAAAAGAATATTTATGCACTCTGTTTAGCTGCTGAGTTTTGTATCCTTCATAGAAATAACCAGGTGAGAGCCAGCAAATGTGCCTAATATAGGCTAAAAAACAGTCTTTGACTTTCACTGCATGCGTGGCGTGTAGCTATATCCGTGCTGCTAAATATTCTAAGGGCACAGAGGCAGGACATGCCTTCTAAACTCAAAAATATACTGTTTTTATATATCTATATATCACTTTGAAGTGGATAGTGATAAAGATAGCTACAGAGCAGAGGAGTGCAGAAGTAGCAGAATAACAGCAGTTCCAAATCTGTTACCAAGTTCCTCAGGTCACAAAGATATTACATTGCCATGCATTGTAACTTACTCTTTCTGTTTGCGGGTGGAAAAATCAGAGGTTGTACATTCTCCACCCTTGGAGGTTTTCAAGACTGGATAAAGCTGTGAGAAACCTGGTCTGATCTTTAGTCAAACATGACTTGAACAAGAAGTTGAACCAGAAACCTCCAGAGCTGCCTTCCAACCTGAACTACTCTGCGCCCATTGCAGCATGAGGAAGGCAAGGTGCTGCTGCCCATGGATAGCAGAATGGCAATTTCTGGCCCTTATCCGCTTCAGCTGGTGCTGAGTATTTGATGGCTACTGAAGACAAACGCTTACATTTCCCATGCTTGACCAGAAAGTGTGACTGGGTATGGCTACAGAGGCAGCTTAACCCAATAGTGCAAGACTTATCCACACACATCTCTCATTAGCTTAAATCACGAGCTACAAAACCAATGAGTGCTGACACTTTGCACTGCACTGCGTAGACATAAAGTTTAGCCAGGCATTTAAGTAATGAGCAGAAATTTCTCTTAATCATGTCACATTCCCTTGAAGGCAGTCACAGGATACTAGCACAAACTATTCCACTACTGCCTGTCATGCCTGCTCTTCTCATGTCTCATCTTATGAACAACCCAAACACATAACTTGGTTTCCAGAGATTTTTAAGAGTTCTGCTGATTCTTCTTCATTCTTTCCACATCTATCTTTACATTTACTGGGAACTATTTTCTCTCCATTTCTCCATATAAAGCAAACAATAACACTAAGTTTATGCACCCTCAAGGTTACTCTTCCACAGACCCAGAGTGTCCTCTGATAATGGGCAGTGGCTGTAAAAATGCTAAAGGTGAGAAGAGGAACAGGAAGTCTGCTGCCCTAATAAAGCTATTGGAGCTCTCAGTGCAATAAAATAACCCAGAGCATAGCACAAAGAAAAGGAAAGGATGCATGATTCTGTGGATGTAGTTGACAAGCCATCAGAATTCAATGCTATTAGGAAATCTAAAGGCAGTAATAGCCATGTAAGCATTTTCCTGCTTCTTGGTGAACACAGTTACTACTTGGGTCCAGCACAGTGTCAGGCACACCAATACAAGAGTGCTTCTACAAAAATGGCCTGCCATGTGTATGATCATAAGGCATGACAAACTGTGTGGTGCAAAGCCAAATCTGTGTGTTTGAAAGCTGAGAGCGGACTCAGGAACCATATGGCTCAAGCATGTAAAGACCAGATACTGAAATCATGTTTCAGGGGCTCTCAGTTGCTCTTGTTGTGGTGATGAGGAGGAGCTGATGTGCCCCAGCTCCACGCATCCTTTCACAGAATCACAGAATCACACAATATTAG
>NW_010174845.1:0-6782 GCF_000695765.1 Mesitornis unicolor
TGATAATAATATAAAGAAATAATATAATAATAATATAAATAACACATTAGAAGAAAATTAAGACATGTTCAATAGGCACTGTACTTCTTCAGTCTTTCTCCAGGTTGAACAAAGAACATAGAACAGAAAGGCAACTGTATAATCTAAGTCTTCTAAACACGTTCTCCCAAAGCTAACTCAAAGTCACTGCTTCCACTAATTATCTATACATATTCACGTGGTTTAATTCCAATTCTGTCCCCTATTCATGAAGGTTTTCAGATAGACTAATGTTAAGTAATTAAGAACTTTCTAAAGTAATTTCTTCACTGAGAGGGTGGTCATTGACTTGAACATGCTCCCCCAGGAAGTACCTGGTACCAAGCTGTCAGAGTACAAGAAGTATCTAGATGATGCTCTTATGAAATACGGATATGTCTCTTAGGTATATATTTATATGGCTTAGTTTTGGGTAGTCCTGCAAGGAGCAGGGAGTTGGGCTCGATGATCCTTATGGGTCCCTTCCAACTTGAGATGTTCTAAGTATTCATGGCAATTTTGTCTAATATAATTACAGTGGCATACCATAATTATCCCACTGATGACATTATGAAGAAGTTAGCCCCATGTTAATTTGTGTATTTTTCTAATCTGCATTTTTAAAAAGATCAGCCATCCACCAAAATATTGACAAAATTTGGCTCAATTTCAGATTCAGATACTATAAATGTAAATAAAATATATTAATACAAGATTTCAAGGGAATATACTTTCAAAAATTCCAGTTCATGACTATTCTAAAAAAGTTTAGAAATCAAAGTGAGTTCACAGAATCACAGAATGTTAGGAGTTGGAAGGAACCTGAAAAGATCATCTACTCCAACCCCCTGCTAGAGCAGGATCACTTAGAGTAGGTCACACAGGAACGTGTCCAGGCAGGTTTTGAATGTCTCCAGAGAGCTCCACAACCTCTCTGGGCAGTCTTTTCCCATGCTCCATCCTCCTGACATTCACCCTTTACATATTCATAAACATTAATGAGGTCACCCCTCAGTCTCCTCTTCTCCAGTATGTTATATAAGTTGTCTGAGTGGTACCTGAAAACAGATAATTATCTTTACAGATTTTTATTCCAAGCTTCCTCATGCATAGAAAGAAGCATCAGAGAACTTATGGATGTGAACAGCTTAAAAAAATCCAAAACTGCTGTTCCTGAAGAGGCAAAAAAAGAGAATAGCTAGTACATAAGTTTTCTACTTTCTTTAGTAGAAAACAGCGATACATTCTTACATTAAATTAACTAAACAGGTTAAAGTCTTAATGAAATAAGGTCATCAGTAATCAATATTTTTCTCATGAAGTCTACAGCTGCCTTTGTCTTTGCTTAAACTATACCTTCGGCTGGTTAACTTTTTACTAGTCCAAATAAAATCAGCAAGTCTTGCCTTAAACATTATGGCCAATACCCATTGGATGAGGCAGAAAAAGAGAAATCAGTGTTTAATTACAAAGATCATGCCAGACTGAAAGAACAACCTAGAAAAATTATTTTCAGTGCAAGAACATGGAACATCTAATACGTACATACACATCAATACATTACTATTAGTACTGTGTAGTTTCTGGTACTTACCCACGTATCTTCTCATGCCCATTTCATAATCCCTTATTATCTCCCTTAAAAGCTTTTCAGCTAACAGCTGTCTATCTTTGCCTTCCATAAGTGACTCTGGCACCAATGTGAGCATGGACACTAGCCACTGATGCTGAATGGGAACCACTGGATTACTTTCCACGCACTTCTTCATAAAAAGATAGTTTTCCTGAAAGGACACTATTGTCAGAGGTCTAATAATTGGTTATGTAAATATTTCTGCATTCACATTGACAGTTAAGTCTCTTTTTATTCACCATTTCTTATACTTAAGGGCAAGTGACATAATCTGTTCTTTTCAGTATTCGCTGACTAGTACACTAAAAGCTACTCTATGGTTGCTAAAATGGTCTCAATGCTCAAATACAAAATATTATACTTTTTAGTACAGTCTTTTCCTCGGTTCTCTGTTGAAGTTTATGTCCGACAATAAAACAGTTCAAGGTCTCAATTATTGTTCTTTGAACAAACATTTATCTGGCAAAAAGTATGCACAAATAGGTTTGGAGTTTTGTTGGGGTTTTTTTTTTTGCCAAAGAAATAGGTATTTATGCTTTTGAGTTATAGGTTTGCTATAAAACAAAAAGGGATCCGAATCTTTACAGTCTTCAGAATGAGTTTACCTAACATTGGCTAGGAAAAAAAGATGCTCCTTTAAGCTACTTAATATGAATATTTCAATGCTAATTTGAGTTTAAAGTGGCTCTTAGAAACAAACCATAATTTTAACAGCTATACACATATTCCAGGGTTTGTATATGTTCTTCAAATCAGGTGAACAATGTCAAAGTCTACTTTTTGTACCGGCTAAGGTACAGTCTATGACCTACACTGAAAAAGTGCTGAAGCCTGATAAAAATTTTTCTAAGTAATGATATTTAATGTAGGTTTAGATCAGAACTTAAATTACTGACTTACTTAAAAATACTGATTTTCTATTACTTTCTGTAATAGAAAAAATACTTTCATTCTATTGAACCACAAGAAAGGAGTCCTATTTTGCTTCCTATTCGATTTTTCCCCAGCAAGACTACTGAAAGAGCCTTTCCTGTTTAACCACCATTATCTACACATAACATATTCAGCCTCCGAACAGAGACCATTCACTCCTCTATTCTAAAAAAGCCGAAGATTTAACTTACTCTTCGCTGTTTTTGCTCACTGTTCATCTGTATAGAAAGGAACAGAAAATTGTAATGTATTAAAAACAAAAAAAACCCCAGAAATATAAAATTTAACAAATATTATTTCTAAATAAACACTTTATTTTGTAGATATGCAGGTATCAATTTCAATGAGACTTCTTGAGCACATAAATACATTTATGAATTACTAAGGATTGAGATAAGTATCTTTAACTATATACTAAGAAGTAAGAGGCATAAATGCCCCAATAACAAAGAACAAAACAGGCAACAGTTAAAAAATTAAAGAAATACTTCCTCACGGTGGAAGGCAGTTCCGGGATAGGAGGTACAGGATCCCTGTTATATTTTTCTTCCATGGATACACGATAGACTTTTAAAGCTTGTTCAATTCTAAAGTAAAACATAGAATCAGAAGTGTAGAAAAACGACAAATAATATGTTAAAAATAATGTTATCATTTTAATTGATGCAACCTGATTTTTTCATGTTTACCAACTCTTTGATCATTTAAAGTAAGGCTGTTTTTTGCATACTCTGTCTTCTCTTATATTAAGAGCCATATTTATCTTGACCACAATTACAATATTATATATAGGTCTTGATTCACCTCATCCAATTGCCCAGTGCTTCTGTTATATTTTTCTTCTCCTCAAACAACTGCAACAGGTCTTGCCCAAACGTATTATGAAAGAAAAAAGTAAAAAGAAAAAAGTGCAGAACAAAACTCGTAAAGCTGTTTATTTTAAGACCAGCTCTTTTTTACTGCCTGTGGTTATAAATTGCTAAATAACTATCAGAAAACTATAAATGGTTAATATTGGCATGTCCTGTGACTTTATGCATTACAACATTTCAGTTCATCCTTTTGGGATACACTTTGTACATACCTTGCAAAGAGTACTTCAGCCTTATCTCAATATACCTCAACTACAAACTCCCACGTGGAAGCAAGACTACCTGTTTCAAGTATACACTCAAATCATTACTTCATGGGACCTTATTTAATAGGACAGTCCACTTTGTACAAAATGAAACTGGATCAATGTTCCAGCAGAATATTCACTGTTTGTCAGATGCCTGCTCAGCAGTCATCTTACTGCACAGTGAGTTATCACTACAACATCGTTGACATTTTCAGCATACCAAACATCTGCATTCTAAAAACTGCACTCTGCTACTGCAGGTATCATTGAAAAGTTAGGATTTACTTTCCAAAAAGTAAAAGACTTCTTGTTTGTTAGATTTGCATTATAACAGCCTTCAAAGTATTAAAAGAAAGGAAAAAATATTTCTCTACTTTTTTTCTCTACCTTTGCAAATAAAAATCTTGAAAGACCATTCTGTGTGAATTTACCAATCATTTTGGCAGCTGTGCTCCTCTGACAGTGACACAGATCACTAAGCTCAGCAGCAAATGCATTAAGATATTGACAAAGAAGCTTGTTACTAGCAGACCCATGTTTGGATCATACGTAGAGGCAAGCAAGTAATCCAGACTTTGATTCTCTTTTAAGAAGGTTTTCATAAAGAGAAATTTTTTTCCAATCTACTATAAACAATGTTCAAAATATGAGGATCATCCTTTCCTCACAACTCACACCACCAAACATACCTCAAGCAGATTTTGGGTGCTGTAAAAGGAAAAAACCATCAAATACCATAAAATGTTCTTATATTATTGATTTTACAGTGAAAGTGTTCAGCGCCGCAACAGTGACATCAAAAACCTCTAAAATACACAAACACCTTTATTATTTCTCAGATGTCAAGTGTGCAATGTTTCTTTTATTTATATTTCTGCGTTTACTGAATGACATGAAACTCACAGTAACTGATTAACCATCTTTTGCTGTTCATTGCCTCTTTGGTATGTCAAGAGTTTATTCTGTAATGGTGACATATGAGATGTGACTGATGAAGGCAAAACAATTGGAAGAAATGAAGTTCTCAAAGTCTTCTTATTGGAAGCTGCTTCATCTGAGTGTGCCATCTAAAACCAAAACAAAAACAAGATTCTAGAACACCATTAATCCTGTCCAGAGAGCAGTTTAGCAAATACATGCTATAAATTGAATTTACTTGAGATGTAAAATGAGGTAGCCTCAGTGATTTCCACAATCTAAGTATGAAAGTTTAACTCTCCAAAAACAGAAACCTACTGTATATGCTAGAATTGCGAAGTTCAACAGGAAGTTCTTACATACAAAGACTACAATAGTAAAAAATTATGGTACAGTTCTATTAGCTCAAGATTAGTACATTGCATAAAAGTAAAGTTCTATTCTAAATCTGTTTAAGTGCTAATCTACCAGCTGTACACAGCATGAAAGACACCAGAAAAGCAGCCTATTAACCCCCCTGGCAGAATGCACCAGACTAGCCCTGTTCTAGGCACATTTCCTGTTCTGATGGGGTCTGAGACAGCACTGCTGTTCCCGTGGCTTCAGTGACTTCCTACTCCCTTCTGGGTCCTACAAAAAAGTTACTGCCTCAGTAAGCCCACCCATGCTAGATAACATGAAACAAATTTGGACAAGGGTGGCCTCTAAAGTTCTGAGGAAAAAAAAATGCCCCAAAGCTTCTCTGATATTTGGTGTTACTGTAAAAATAAAGCTGTGGCAAATTTTCATATATGATATCCTAGAATTCTACTAAAGTGAGAGGCACTCTTTAAAGGAAAAGAAACAAAATTATACTGACATCAACACAGACTCATAGCTTCACTTTAATCACAAGCAAATGGGAGAAAAATCATTAAAGTTATTCTTTAGACACTATGGCACTGTTAAGAGAGACCAAAGTAGTGAAGGAGCATTTATAAAGAATATTTGTATAAAAACAGCATCATATTCTTCTTTTTATATTTCTCAAGGAAAAAAATAATTAAGCTTACTTTCTATATACAAAGTAGTCATTAAAATTTCTGTTCTACTCATGGAAATGTTAAGAATCAGCATGATCATCTTGTAACACACTGCAAAACTGGAGACTATTCAGAAATTATTTTGTGATGCTGAAAGTCTTGTGCTGATCTTAGCAGGCTGTTTGAGAACTCTGTCTTGCATAGAAACATATATTCCATCAATAGATCCTAGTGATAGTGGTTTATGTATTTACCTAAGGCAGAATAGGACATAATTTCATTTCAGCTGCCTATCTGGAAGTGTTTATCTGAGCTACCAGAACAAATGTCTCTGTAAATACCAAGCAGGTGCCTGACAGTATACAGTCTTTTAGACTGCAGCAGCTGGGCTCTTTAGATAATATTCACTTACAGTGTGCCAAGGTATACATCTTCAGAAGCAAGGCTGAGCAACAACTAAACTGAGATTACTAAGACGAAAGAGGAAAGCAAGGTTTTAACGTGGCTGAGGGGATGTGACCAAACCCTGGTTTATGGATGTAGACTTCCAATGAAAATTTGGCTTGTATTTGGTGGGGTGAATGAGGGATTAAAGTAAAGCAGATGGGAGTTTTGGTTGCAGCTACAGTTGTGGGTAGTTCGGCTGTGCAACAGTGGAGACAGGTATGGGTTTGAAATAGGGATACTAGTTTGGAGGTGGGATGATGTGGGACAGATATCTGGGTAACCACATTTAAAGATACTTGGCAACCAAAGTTTGACAATCAAGTTATATTAAGACAGAGAAACTAAAATAAAAAAGAGAAAAGAAAAAAAACAACCTTGTTGTGTGACTGGGCTCAGGTTCACTAAAAGAGTAGCTTTCTGTAGCGACTGAAGTCTTGCTTATGGCTCAGTATGGCTATCCCAAAAGATTCACAGCAGCGTTGCCCTGGAAACACAATGCACAAACTCACATTTGCATTTCAACAGGTTCTCACAAGCGAACAGAAAATCAAAGCTACGTCCGAAATCAGTAGTATGTCCTAGAAATGAAATAAAATGGGCGGTGGCAGAGGCATCAAAAGAAAGCAAGCTTTGCTACAAAGACCCGAGACAGCATTACGTTTTCCTGGGGTACCCTCAGCCACGCCGGGCC
>NW_010174845.1:6940-8057 GCF_000695765.1 Mesitornis unicolor
CGGTTGCCACGGAGCCAAGGGCAAGCGGCGAGGGCAAGGAAGCGGGGCCCGGCGCCGTGCGGGCCTCTGACCGCGGGAGGGCGGCTTTTCTCGGTGGCTCTTCCCAAACAGACCTGCCCGCCCACAGCCCCAACGCCACCCTCCTTCCCTAGCACCATTTCAAACCCCAAGCTCACACCGCGGTTTAGGGGCCACCTCAGCCACCCCCATAGCACTCACACCACTAAACCCCTGCTGCCTGTGGGCATTAACTACTGCGCTTTGCAGCTCCATACACAACCACTGATTTCACAGCCAGACCCTTAACCACAGCTTCTCAAAAGGTCTTTGTCATACTTCATGCAATACCAGACTACTAAAGTACTCTTTTGGTTAAAAAAAAAAAAAGCAGAGGCTTGGAAAAATCTTACCTTCAATTTCCTAGTCTGCCACATGACTTAACATAGTCTAAGCAAGACAGTGAGTCTTTTTGCCACAGCCCAAAGCAGGTAAAAACCTTCTTATTCAAGATCACAGCAAAAGTGCTTAAGAAATTATAGTACCCTCATGCATCCTTTATTTTGTAAAACCATAAATGGAAATTTCAAGAAATTCCAGAGATTTACTACCCACTTGCCCACTTCTACAAAGACTTTAAAATCCTAATTTTGTACCTGTGTGGGCAGAGCCCTGTAAGCACAGGCTGCAAGAACCACAGCTGGTGAGAATTTTTGACTCATTCATGAGAGTCCTGGGCATTTCCCAGACACATTTTCACAGCCCAGAACTATTCAGTTTGAAGTTTTAATCCAGACATGAAATGTTTTCTCATCAACAGAAAAGAAACCCACCCGCCTAACATCAAGAGATTTATTCCTCAGCGGTCTGCACCTATCTAGGTGAGAAACCAGCCTCCTCCTCAGACAACCGTTTAGCCGGCTGGCCGTGAAAGCTTTCCTGAGGAGACGGGATTTCGTTGCTGAAGGGACAACAACCCGCTGTTTCTCCCAGCAGCCTCAGACCGGGCGGGTTAATCGCCGAGAAGGGGGCCGGGAACACAGGAAAGCGAGGAAAGCCGCGCCGGGGACGCCATTCCCCTCACGGTAAGGCGCTAAAGCTACCGCCCCACGCGCCCTTC
>NW_010174846.1:0-6276 GCF_000695765.1 Mesitornis unicolor
ACATACTGAGAAGTGCTGAGCGTCTCTCCCCGAGTAGCTGCCGGGAGAAGCGACCGGGTCGGAGTTCATGTAAGAGGTAAGAACGTGGGGGCTGAACTGGAGAGGAAACGAAGAGAAAGCTTCGGATTCCGAGCCTGGATGCCTCTCCTTCCTTCCGGTATTGTGCAGCTGCCCGCCGCGCCGGAGAGGAGTAATTCTCTTTTTTGTGGGGCTGTAGGCTGAGCCTCGGTATTCCCTTGCGCTCTGTGGCTTTTGTATTATTCTTAAGTCTTTTAGTCTGGCAGTACCCCAATCAATAAAACTTTGAAAGAAAAAAAAATAGTAATTTGATAATCCTTATTGCTTATTCTCTGTGATTTTCCTTCTCTAAGGATATAATCACAAAAAAAATAAATTAAGGACGCTGATCCATCACCTTTCTGCCTGCTAATGTCCTGCTAGCTCTAGCTGTAAATGTTACGGTGAGCCGCGGCGAACCTGGGGAGTGGGTAGGTCCAGGGACCCGTTTGTAAGTGCTGGGTGTTTAGCATCGTTTTGTTTTACTGGAATAGAGATTGTTTGCTCACTTTCCTTCTTTGCTTTAGGACTTTTTTTTACCATGGCGTTTTATAAATAGCCCGTAAAATGCATGGAGTGGTAGAGGGTTCTGAAAACGCGGCCGCAGTAAACTGGGCAGTGGATGGGCAGGCAGTGAGCAGCTAGCGTTTTCTTTCATGGTAGTGCGGGGAGAGAGGCCCAGCCCAGGCCACCCCACCCTCAGTGCAGAGTAGGGGTAAGAGAGGTTACAGCCAGCCAGTAAATGTGCACGTCTGGAGGGTATTCCAAACTCAAGAAGGAAATGTTTGGAGTGAAAAAAGCTTTCCAAGAATGGAAGCAGCAGAGACCTCAGAACTATTTTAAAGGCAGATGGAAGGAATTGTGTTGGATCTTGCTTCAGTTTGATTTGCTGATGAAATGACAACGTACACCTGGTGTACACACAACTTTCCCCGTTCTCCTTATGCAATGGTATTCTAACTCATTTAATAGAAATTGTTGGCTCTAAACTCTGAATTGTCATAATTCAGTTTGAGCCTGGATTATGTAGGCTTCCTATTTTAGGAAAGAGTCAGTTTAAGCTAAGTTACTCTGCTAAATTTAGTTGATCTAGATAGAGTTTTAAAGTAGCTTTTAGCTGAATGAATTTAAAGTCTGATTTACTGTGAAGTGATATAATTTCTGTGTGTAAATAACTGGCTGAGATCTGAACCTTTTTGATAGTGACATAAGTGAAGAGGGTGTCACAACACATGAGATTTCATATGAGGAGAGAAGGAAGGCTAACTTCAAAATTAGACTTGGTTGTTCAGACCTTCTGGCACATCTTGTCCTTGTTGTAGTCTTTTGTTTGGAGGACGAAATAAGTTTCAAATTTATTTAAAAGGAAAGTCCTTTTCTGTGGGGAGTACATGGTTTCCAAACAGCTGCTGGATGAAATCTTATTACAAGGATTGTTGTATTGAAGATTCAGGTGTTACTAGCGTTTGCTTTGTGCTTTCAGGCAGAGAGACTGTTGGTTCTAGCAACATGGAGGATGATGTCAGCTTGAAGTTCCGTCAGCAGCTTCTGCTCATTGATGAAAATCTGGTGGCTGAAGATGTAGCAGCTTTAAAATTTCTCTGTACTGACTTGCTTCCCTTGAGAAAACTAGAAAGTGTGAGGTCAGCAGTGGACATCTTTCAGCTTCTCATGGCTGAAGAATACCTGCATGAGGAAGATACTTTCCTACTAGCTGAACTCTTATACAGAATTAAATGTCACTCCTTGCTCAGGAAACTTGGTTATACAAAGGAGAAAGTGCAAGAATGTCTGCATGTGAAGGGAAGAGTGTCTCTGTACAGGTAAGCTTGCTGTTCTCTCCACTATTGCCATCTATGCCATACTGTTTCCCTTTCCATTTTTGAATTCTCAGATTGCTTTTGGTTTCAACACCATCTTCTGTTCTGCTTTTATCTCACTGTATCTCTGTTACAGGCAGATGCTGTATGAATTGTCAGAGAACATTACCAATGAGATGTTGAATGATATCATATTCCTCCTGCAAAACTATCTTCCAAAGCGACGGATAACTCTTGTACGTGAGGAGAGAGTGTGTACATGGCGGGAAGGGAAGATGGAGGAGGGGAAACAGGAGGAAGAGCATGAAGTGAAAAGTATTTGGCAGAATAGGGCATAATCTGCAACTAGGCGGGTCAGTATTTGTAAGGTTAGCAAGGAGGAAGCTGTTGACAGGTAAGTGTGGAATTTGGCGCTCTGTGCCCAGGTCAGTCACTGGCAGTCCAGAGTCTTGCATTAGATCATAACAGGGTGGGAAATAAAATCTTTGCCCTGCTTGAGCCATGTGCAGAGGAGATTCACGTCCATATGCCATTGGTACCATTTCACAGCAATAAAGCCTTCTTGAAGCCCAAGAGTCATTAATATGGTTTGGGTGAACCTGTTTAGAGAAGACCATATGAGATAATAGTGCAACCAGTATCTTTCTATGGAGCAACATTTCCATCTCCCACAGTGATGTAAAATTGGCTGTTTGGACCTTGTTGGTAGGAAGCAAAGCAGATAATGTGATTGAGGCAAACAGGGATGCAGCAGGTTTTGAGTTCTAAGGAAAAATAACAACTGTATTTTACTCTTTCCTTTTGGCTGTCAGTCTGCTCTGGAATTGCTGATTTTATTGGAAAAACAGGGCCTTTTAACTGAAAGCAATGTACAGATGCTGGAGGAAGTCTGTATGAATGTTTCACCTGATCTCCTGGAAACAGTAAACTGCTACAAAAGGGCAAAAGGTGAGAAATTCAAAGTCAGAGAGTAGGTTTGCTAAAATGTGGAAAGCACTAGAAGGGTCTCAGCAACTGAGCCTCAAGGTCCTATGTGTGCATTGCTGGAACAGGAGCTAGAGTGAGGTCGCTTGTCTTCACACCTGAATCTGGTCTAACAGTCCCTAGCTTGCATTACTTCCTAGCTGAATTCCAGTAGGGATGTGCAGGAATATCTGAGGCCACACAGGGCGGTCCAGCACATACAGAACAGCCTGGGAAACTGGAAATCTACTTACGGTTTTGTCACATTTCTCAGTTTCCCCATGAATGGTACTGAGATGAGGATGACTGTCCTGTAAAAGGTGCTTTGTGATGTATGAACATATGCTACAACAAGGCAGTTGCCTGCTAATAAGCTGGCGAGACAAACTGTATGTGCATGTGTGTTTGGTAGGCTTTATTATTAAATGTGTGATTCACGTTACCAGGGCTTATAGTGCAGTCTGTAATATTCCTTCACTTAATGTCCCATGGGGTGACTATAAGCATACTGGGGAAGAAGTTCTATTTCCATTTATTTAAGCACTGGGTAACAAATTCTGAGAAGTACAAAGCTGTGTCTCCCCAATAGGTGCAAGGACACTCATTGTTTCATGAATTCCATTCCCCATGCTTTCTGAATGTGTTTCAAAGTTGCTTTCTGTTTTAATGTATCTTTCAGTAAGTATAGATCCATGATTGCCTAATGTGCAGATTCATACTGATTTAACTAAAAGGCACTTGGCTCCTCTCATTTTGTCTCTTTCTGCTCTTAGTGTCTCTGCCTCAGCAGGAGAACACTTTGCCAGTCGAGGAATCTTCACTGTCTCACATTCGAAACATCAGAGTATTCAATTCCCCACAGGTACGCTGGAGCATATAATGCCAACTTGGGTTTTAGTGGCTTGGGGGTTTGGGGTTTTTTCTTGCCTTTATTTTGAAACTCTACTGGCTGTGCAATTTTTTTGCTAAATCTTCTTACGTGGCTTAGGAAGGGAACAAGCATATTTGTTCATCATGTAAGAAATACAAACTGCAGATAATATCAAATAGTGGAAGTCAAAAATACTATTGGTCATGTGCAGTTGAGGAGAAGATGTTACAATGAGAGATGAGTGAGAGAAAAAGCTAGATGGGTGCCTTCTAGTGCTGCTTGTTAAATTTTCTTCTGATCAACACTAAACTGTCTGTAAGGGCTAACACCATACTTTGATGTTCCGTTCCGGCTGCTGCTGCTAGAGAAAGTGGTGCCATTTTCTCAATGTACCAGTCCTTTATCAGTTAAACCCTTCCTGCAGCTGCATGATGAGTCAGATTGGGAAACTTATTAGGGCTGTAACTGATCTCTTTTTTGGAGAAGAGGAGAGGAAGGGAGGGAGTTTTAACCCAGTTTTGAATGAGGAAAACTAGTCGTCTTTCTAAGGATACTTGCCAGAAGTGAAGTTGTAGTAGACATGAGCTGAGGAAAATGAGCTATTTAGTATCAGAAGGGTTTGTATTACTGCTGCTTTGAGCTATATTTGCTCTATATTTGCAGAGGGTTTGGGGAAGCCTTCATGCATAGCACTTGGCACACTAAGAAAATTAATGTAGTTTTATTAGGAAAACATAGATTTAAAAGATTTTTTAAAAAATAATAAGAGACTGTTTCCATAATCCTGATGATCATGTTTGATTTTTCTTTAAAAGAATGAGAGGTTATATGCTTTTTCCATGCTGTATAATAAACCATTGACACTTACTGCTAGAAGGTGTCTCTTAGGCAGGACTAGAATAACTAGTTATAGTGATTTATACTCCAATAATTGAGTATCCAAGAGAATTTATATGAGACCATGTTGGGACCGTCATTTTGTTTATAGTGACTGCCTACCCCTATAATGAGAGGATCATTTGGAAGGGAAAGAAAATTCTTTGCTGTTTCCTTTTATCCTTAAGAGAAAATACAGTTGTTTCCAGCTCTGTGAGATTTGCTTTTGTAATTTCATTATTAAATTTTGCTGCTCTTAGGAATTCCGTATTTTTCCTACTCATTATTTAAAGAGCTTTGTAGCAAGAGATTTTGCTAAAATCACTATTATGTTATATGTTATAATGATTTTTAATATGATATTTCCCTCACTCGTAAAACAGGAGACCTCGATCAAATCTGTCAGTTTTAACATTAATGGTAAGAGCTTCTGAAAATATGTTACATTTTTATTACCTTTATGTGTAAGTTGCATTCCCTTACATTCTCTGGGAAACTTCTAGCATTTGGTTTAATGCAGCACACGTACCTTGCTGTCTTCTTGGAAGGGTCTTTTGCTTTCTGCACAAATAGTTCTGGAGTATTTCTATTCTTATATAAAAGAGGCAAGAGAAAACTGACAAATCCTATGTACTTTGTAAGTCATTTACTAGAAACTAAGTAATGTGCTTTCTGGGAAGAGAGGTAAGGGCTGGTCTGATTAGAAGAAATGAAAAACATTTTAAATTACAAAATTACATTTTGGATGAGATCTCTGAAAAGATTCTGTTCCTATAGCAGTGGGTGGTTTGCATCCATCTTTGTGACTGCATGTGAAATTGACCAGTTACAAAGTATAGCAGTACAACATCTGTCAGCTCTTTTCCACTTTCAAGCTCTGTCAATGCAGCCTTGCTCTGCAAGTTGGTCTGGGAGTTACTGTTAGTGATTGAGGAACAAAAGAAAAAAAACCACTGCAATGGGAGCTTCAGTAGTAGCACTGCAGATCCTTTTTACAGTGTAGTTTATTTCTAAGCTGATTTCCAAATGAAAAAATAATTTGAATGTCTCAGGTAGAATCTGTCCTTGTACCATGGATGTCTTTGTTCCACAATACCAACAGAAACCTTGCCTTTGTGACAAAAATATCTATTAAGAAAAATAACTGGACACGTGTTCAGAATAGATCCTTTGAACATGATGATGCTATCTCATGTGGGGGAGTTACTCCTTTCAGTGAAACAGTATTTCAAATACTAGAAGTGCTGTATTGTAGCTAAACTACTTTTTGCTCCATCCACCAATACTGGAGTTCTCTTCATAAATATCTATGCTGATTTTTTTTTCCTAGATAACAAAGCAGCTGATCTTAGACAGTGCTTCTCTGAAATGACCCTGGAGCTGCCTGGAGAATACAGCAATGTAGAAAATGAATCTAAGGTTTGAGACAATCTCTTAAATGCTTATTTTTTATTACCTGGATGTGTGAAGCCTTCATCCCTGTAATGACATTTACCATGCAAGGACGTGTGAGGTGTTTGTATGTCTCATGAAGTTTTTTGAATTGTCAGGTGAACTGGAACGGAGAATATTGTAACCTTGGAGACAGGAAACTTACCAATATTGATAGGTGTGGTGGGAGGCAAAACAGGCATAGTACCTTTGATGTTATCCATACATCAGTCACAGAATCACAGAATCTTAGGAGTT
>NW_010174847.1:0-7580 GCF_000695765.1 Mesitornis unicolor
CGTTGTGGCCATCTGCCGCGGTGAGAGAAGCACCCGCCGGGGAGCAGCTGGTGCGGAGCGGGGCCTGCCCCCCCAACCCCGTCGCACTGCTGACAGGCCGAGTAGAGCGGCGAGAGTGCCAGCGGGCTTCCCCTGGCCTGCGGGTGGTACTTGAAAGCAAAGCGCCTAAAATGTTCCCTCCCCGAGCGCCGCAGGCATCGGTGATGTACACCGGAGGGAAAGCACCAGGAGAGACAGGCTGTCTGGGCTAGGGAGCGGGGCAGGGAGGAGATCAGTGCGTGGCTGATTAACATAATGGGCCAGAGATCTTGACAAAATGATGCCCTCTGTGATTACGGAGCTTGTGGAAGAGATGGCTGAGCTTAGTAATAAAATGTGGTGAACCGTAAGGCGCCACGCTTGGAGGGGGTGGCTGTGAACAGAACTGAAATGACTCGGATGTCATGGATCCTCAGGATTTTCGGATGACTTTCTATTCCGGAGCTTCAAAGGATGCTTTGCCCTAGACATTACTGTGGTTGTCATCGGATGCGATAACACAGATAAGGAAGACATTAAAACCGTTCTCTGTACTGTGCACGCATCATACCAGGTGCTTTACTCGCACACCACTTATTGGTATCAGCACATTTCTGTGATCAATTTGTTCCAGGTGAGCACAGAGATGCATCTGCAGGACTGCCTGCTGGATGGCTGATCACTAATTACTAGGACCTGACTCTTGCACTGTCTCATCAATGAAATCAGAGGGGAACCTTGGTAAGGCAGAAAAAAGACCTCCTAGTGAGCAGGAAGGAGATGGAAGTGGCAGTGATTGCTCCTGCTGCTTCCTCATGGACACATATTCTGTATCTGCTCTCCATGTGCAGAACATCTCCCACTACTTCAAGAGTGCTAATGGCAGAAGTGGAGAAGGAGCAGCAGCAAGTTGCACCCTGATGGAAAGATGCAAAACCCCAGGCATTTTAGTCTGAGGAGTTTCCATGTTTCTGTGCCACAAGCAATGGGAGACAGTGCTGATAATGGCAGCGAAGAGTAGCAGAGGTAGATCACACACTCTTCCAAAGTATCTCTGATCATTAGCAGTGGGGAGGAAGAAGAGGGAAAGGAAAAGGGGTGTCACAGGGTGTTGAGAAGGAGTGGGTAATTGATATTCTTTTTTTCAAGTTATGTACTGTCAAGTCTGATCAGGCATACAGTGAAATGGAGGAAGAAGATAAGTAATCCGTTAATGGGCACTTTTTGTGGATAGCATGTATTATTTCATGGCCAGAGAGTATTTTCAGCATCCTTTATTGACAGGAGAGAGCCATTAAGCATCATATTCAGAAAAAAAAAAAAAGAGCTTTATAATAGGACTTATATTGTCATTGGAAAAAAATGTGGAGAAGGGGAAATGAAAGCAAGAACTCGGAGATTTCACATGGTCAAAGTCATTGCCTTTTATCCCCTTCTGAGGTACAGCATGTTTAGTCATACAGAGAGCGGGAGGTACAAGGCTTTAGAATTGGGCTATTCTCAAAGACTTTTATTGCTGGGTATGTGCATAACTGGTAGGAGCATCTCTCTGTGCTTGCCCTTTGTTCCACCAAAGCCACTGGAAAAGTTTAATGTAAGCCTGGACACAGTTAGGATTTAGCCCTTTGAATACTTCTGTGCCTGGCTGTGGAAGGGATGGGGAAGATGAGGAACAAAAGTCAAGGCTGCTAGGAGATCAACTCTGTATCTTGTGGATAGTCATATGTGGATTTTCATCATCCTCGCTGTCTGAAGGGCCTTTGGTGTATTAAAAATGAGTGTCTTAAAAAAAGCCTTAAAAATAGATGCCCAGGTAAATCTAGTGTTATATACAAGTCTTTAATAATAAAGACAGAAGAATTATTATGCCTGATTAAATCAACCTTTTGGCAGGTGCAGATGAAAACTAGGGCTTCAGAGAGGACTGGCAAAAAGCCCTGGGAGTTGAGCCTGTTTAAGATAGGCCTCATTAAGCAAAATTTCAAGGTAGGTGAATGATAGTTAAATGCATTTCTTTGAAAAGCTATTACAAATGCTATTTCTGAAGGACATAAGCAATATGAAATGAATCTTTACAATAATCCCTTCAGATGGTGAAGGACGTTTTAAGTATAATGACACATCAGACCCATTCTTCAGAGAATTTCAGATAACGAAGGACTGTGTAGTCAAGATTCTGCTGAAAAGGTACTTCCAAAGTTGCAGACCAGTAATTCCTTCTTGTTGGTTGTAGTGTAGTGCATATAGAAAAGGGAAATGGATAGCTTTGAGATGTGTACATTTTAAATGGATGCCTCAACATCATGTTGGTGTCAGAATCACAACGTCCATCTCAAGTCAGACTTTTTGCTTGTCTCTTTTCTGCCAGAGCACTAGCAATAGGAAGGTTTCCAGGGCTGTTACTAGAAATGGATGAACTGAAAACTTGAAAAAGACTCAAGACTTGCAGCGAATTTTAGGATGAAAATAGTTGTCAAAGACTGTCCTAGGAGTACTGGTCAGTGAGATCACTCTGATGCAGTAATATATATATATACATATGTATCAATAGCAAAACCAGTTTCGTGTAATGCATTCACTTCCACAGCCTCTCCATGAGTCCTAAACTAAATGGAAACCATATACCTTGCTTACAGTCTAGTTCAGAAACAGAGCTGAGAGATGTCTTGTGGCTTGGCACTTTGTAAAGATGGCCTGTATACTAGCAGAAGGGTGATATGACTTGTTTTTTCTAGGAGCAGGGCAAGAAGGGATCTGGAAGCAGGCTGTGCTCTCCTTCAGCCTTGCTGGTGGAAGTATTCCCTCTCCTCCCAGCATGTTACCTAAGAGCCTGTGCTGCGTCCTTGTATCACAAGCAGAGTGAGGAGCAGGAGAAGTTACATGAGAGAGGGAAAGGAGGGCACTTCTCAGTAATCCTGGAGCCATTTGCATCATAGCCTTCAACCAGTTCTGAAGTCCCCTAAAGACACATCCTTCTTTCTCCTCTCATGGACATCCTCCAGGTGGTACTGTGATAATGTTTTGGTAGTAGCATGGTGAAGGCTATTTTAAATCACATATACAACATTAGCAGGCTGTATGACCTGGTCTCAGGTTTGGCTGGGGTTTGAGCAGAGCCCAGCTCACCAAGCAATGTAAGGAATGTGTGGCATGGAGAATGCTATTTAAGAATTTAAAGGCAAGTCTGTTAATTAATATATGTATTTCAGTGGCCAGAAGGGCTGACTGTGGTCACATTGACTGATACTTGTCTTTCTTCCCTGACATAAATAAAACCCTCCATCTATAGGGATTTTAAGTATGATTTTTATATAATGATGCTACATAGTCCTGGAACTTAGCCTTAGGCTACAGGATTCAGATGATGACAAATACAAATAGTCTAGAATTGTAGATTACAACACTTTCTGCATATAACTTCAGGATTTATAAAAATGTTTAGCATTGGCCTATTTTCTTTTGAGAATTCTGCTCCTAATCTTCAGAGACAATGAAAATATTTGTGTGGATTTTGGCAGCAGGAGCCCAAGAGCTAGCCAGCTGAAGAAGAGGTTAAGGTAAATGGTGGTAGCTAATGAGAAGAAATGCAGAAGCCAGGGTATGGAGCAGTTGGTAGGAGGGAGGCAATAGTGAAGGAAGGATCCAGGACATGAGATCCTTGGGTAGGATTGTGATGTGCCTCACTAAAAGGGAGGTGGACAGGTGCTAATGGAGTCAAAGACAAAACAAACTTAGTTTAGGTGTCTAGTACAAGCCAGTGTCAGAGAGGTTATGTCGAGGTAGATCACCGGTCTGACAATGCAGGACTTTTCCTTTGCTCTTACAAGTGTTCAGCTGTGAGGAAACCAGGTGCCGACTTGGGGAAATGAGAGATGCCCTGAATTCTGGCATAAAATCTGTGTATATAACATTTAAAGTGGTATGTTTAAAGTTGACTAATTTGTGCTCTATAGTAGCCATGTGAGGACTGATTTTTGGAAGTGAGGGACATCAGTGCCAACGGCTTGAATGGCCTGGAGAACTGCTGTGAATTCTGGGGTGCTAGGCATATGTGACATGCTTGATACAGTTTGGGTCCCTAAAATTGAATAAATGCTTTAACAAATTTGATACTAACATTTTTGGCTTGTTTTCTAGCATATATATGTTACTGTGTATTAATGACTCATGTACAAGGCTGGTCTCCAGTCAATTATCTTTGTGGAAAGTAGAAGTTTCTCTGTTCAGCTTTTTGCTTCTTCACATTGAAGAAGCAGTCTCAGTCATTTGCATTACTTCTGTATTAGTGACTCAGGTCTCCTGTGTCTCCTTGCTAAACTGTGACAGTGAATCTGCAGATAAGGGTAATCTGCAAGGTGGCAAATACTAAATCCATTAGTGGAAAATAAGTGCTTTAGGTGCTAGGATATCTGAGTTCTTCTGCACTTGTGAAAGATAAAATGTTTCTTCAAAGGTAGTTAATAAATGTAGTTATGAGTTATAGCTTTTGTATAACAAGTCTGAAGGGTACCATGGTTTGGGGATATAGACTCGGAGTACCTAATCTGGCAAGGCTACTAGACAGATTCATTAGTGTTTGTTAAGGACTGTATTAATGGAACTATCCTTGAAGAAACTAATGATTTTGCATTTGCTGAATTGGAGCTACATATTGAATGAGGTGAAAGGTATTCTGAAAAACTACCACTATGCTGAATGAGGATCTAAAGGAAGTTAGAATGTGATATAATTAAACGCTACAGTAAGTTCATAACACTTAAGTTCATACAATCTTACACTTTCTAACTCTTGAATATTTTGACTCCTCAAGTTTAATTCATGGTCATTGGTTAGGCTTTCCAAATCCAGTAGCTCAACAGAGTGGAGGCTGCAGCAGCCCTGTGCCCTCAGGTCCAACCAGTGGTGCGGTTTGGCTTATATTCCCAATAGTCATGCATGCAAACACCTGTTTAGAACCCATACATAGGCATATACACAGGCCTGCATGGCCAGCCCAGACACATACTCAACACTCGCAGAAGCACAAACAGCATCAATGGCCTCATCCTGTTCCCCTCTCTGGCTGACCCATGGTGCTGGGTGTCATGCCTGACCTATGGGGCTAAGGCTTCCCTGCAATAGTCTGGGTACAGTCTAGGAAGAGATTTCATTTCTCTGATGGCATTGCTGGGGTTCCCCCATCTGCCCTTGTGCCTTGGTGTTCCTTCCTTTGTGGGGAGATAGGTCTTTGATGGCCTGATGGCTCCTGTAGGCACCCCTGGAGTAGCCAGGGCAGAGCATTATTTAGGTTCCCCCACCTGCTGCTGTCTCTCTGTGCTCCTTGCACGTATGCAGACATGAGACTGAGATCATAATGCTGCAAAAGCTCACAGACCTCTAATTCCTCCTGTGTCCTCCCCACGCCATGTGTGTTAGTGTACAGGCACTCTGGAGAGGCATCCAGTCTTGTGGGTTTACCAGAACAGGTGTTAGAGCTTCCCCGCACCATGCTGTCACATAGGTATTTGCTTGTCTGTGTGCCTCAGAGTGGACCCCTTTCTGCCCTGTTTTGTACATTATTTCCTGTTCACATAATCCTGCTCACTTTGTTTGTTGCCTCAGTCTACCACTTCCTCACTCGTTTGTCATCCACTCCTTACCCATCATTCCTAGATGAAAGCTCTACAATTTTGTTCCCTGTACCACAGCACCCAAGGGAGTCCTGCAGCATACCAGACATGAGTGACTGCAAGGCTCCAGGGATGATACAACCATGACACCCCCTTTGAGGATCAAGAACTGCTAGGAAGAGGTGGGATCTGCCTTCAGTGTGGCAAACACCCACAGACTGGCTGGCCTGTGAGGAACAAAACTGTAGAGTTAATGAAAATATTATATGAGCTGCACCTTCATGCCTTTCCGAAATTTCATGACTTAGAGAAAGTAAAATAGGATGTTGAGTCTGAATAATTGATGTGAATCTCAATTTTCTGAAGTTTAGGTAAAGCACATATGGCAGCTTGCTCTCAAGGCAAAATCATGATCTTCAGCCCTCAGGAAAGCCAGCTGTAAGATTATAAGGTTGGAAAATTGAAAATGTTTGGATCCTGGCTAGAGAGAGAGAGAGGGAGAGAGGATTTGATTTAAACAGCTGATTAACTTACTCCTGGGGCAGGTTCCCTGTACCATGAGGTTTATCTTTGTTGACAGCTCTTTTTGTCAGATTTAGTCAGATTCTCAGCCTTGGTTTTTGGCATGCAACAGTGAAGTTCTTCTTTTTCTCAAAAGGGGTGGAGAGAATCCTAAAAACACAAGCAATAAGCAGCAGTGGCTCCAGTCACAGTTATTCGTGCATCTTTTCATAGAGAATTTTCAATGTCTCATTTCTTATAATGGATTCCCCTGATTTGGGGAATTACTCCTCCCTGTGCTAGCCAAGATCAGAGTATCTGTTATTTCAATCTTAAGTTTATGCAACTTAAGAAAAAATATATGCTGAGTTACTTTAAAAAGATCCCTAGTGAAAACAGCTTAACCACAAGAGCTGAAAGCATCAAGTTAGAATTAAATCTGCAAGTTCCCGCTGCTTAGCAAAGGTTTTGGGTTTTTTTTTCAGTTTCAGAAACTGTTGCCTCCCCAAGTTGTTAGAGCAATGTTTTGATAAATTTCAAGAAGGTAACTTAATATCTAATGATTTGCTTTGGCAAATTTTCTTTCTCTCTTTGATAGTGACATCCTGGTGTTGGATGTATTGCAAAAGTCATGCTGCTTAGAAAAGGATTACTGCTTCTTTGTGTTATGATGTTCCTTCTTTATTGCCTTTTGCTGCTGTTTGCTCACAAGGGGTGAATACACCGAGATAAGATGAAAGTGCTGATAATGGGCAACTGAAGCTGATGGATGACAGTGCAGTGCCTGCAGCTTGCCTGAATCAGAAAGATGTATGCTTCTACTTCTGGGGAGTTCATTTGCAGCTGAGATTTAAATACTAGGTGTTCAGCGTCCTAACAAATCATCCTGGTAATGCTTCCTATAAAGGGGTACATTGGTTTTTATGAGCCTTCAATGGGTGTTTAATTTTCTGTGTTCTTCTGGAAGGACCTCCAAATGTCTTTAGTGAGCTTTGTTTAGGTTAGTGAATTCACTCCTTCTTATCTTCAGTCCCATTAGATACTCCCTAAGTTTCAATACAGTTTACTTAGGAGTTGTAATTTGCCTTAAATGAACTCAAATATCATCCTGTCATGGACAAAAATATCAAATATCAAGAGGATCTTGGTCAGCAGGGTGTCAGCATAGTTTAGGCTCTGAGGTTCAAAATTATGAACCTGTCAGTTATTCCTTAGTTCTGTAGAAATCTGAGATTCATAGACACCTAGATTTTCACCTTCAAAGTTGCTCAGAAACTTCTTTCTTGTATTTAGATGAATTTCAGCCTCCACCAAAGTAGAGTGAGGATTTTTTTTTGTAAGGTTATGTGCTTTTGGGAGATTTCTGGGCTTTTAGAAGATTTCTGATCCTGCTGCAAAGATTGTTTATATGTTTTGTATTAAGCAATAAATAGGTTTCTTTTTAAGGGAAAG
>NW_010174847.1:7683-21183 GCF_000695765.1 Mesitornis unicolor
AGGAATAGCAAACTGCTTTCCAGAGGTTTTCACAGGGTAAAGGAAGCCATGAACCCATTTGAACCTATGTCTGTCATCATCCAGAATTACTAACTGTTGTCTAAAATCAATCTCTTTCAGCTTTATTTTCAAAGATGAAACTGTCCTTCTCTAGTCAGAGGTTGGGATAAGGAGCAGGTGGAGGATGATACTTTTTGTTATCTCCGAGGCACCGAGAAGGGCAGGATGCCAAAATCACCTTTGTCTTCAGCATATCATATCGGCTAACCTGGGGGGGTCACATCTTGAGCAGGTAGAGTTTGGTGGATCTTGTTCAAAAGAGCCTAAATCTGCTTGTTTGGTGCACAAGGAAACAAAAACCCTGTACTCTGTGTACTCAGTTCAAAAGCTGCACCAGCTAGTCAGCTAAGGACACAGGGGTCAATGCTGTGATAGTTAAGCCGCTGTTTTAGAGTTTTATGTATGTGTGAGTCTTGCCTCTAAACTAGTGTTTTTGAATTCAAATAAGTCCTAAAGACAGTATTTTAAATTTAAATCTTATCAAGAAGTTATGATCTGTTCTTCATCACTGGAAAAGTTAAGAACATGTTTTCTAGAGTTTTGTGGGCAGATATTGTGTTTTTCAAATAATTACTGATTTTTAAAATCTACAGTGACACTTTTCACTCACATAGCTTCTAATATAAGATGATGGTGGTAATAACAAATGCTCTTTATGTATTTGTTCACATATACCAGCATTTTATTTTGCTATCAACATAAATATGCTTGCTGTTATTGTAAAACATAAAAATGAACTTCCCAGAAGTCTTTAAATGAATAACAATGTTTCAGAGTGTTCCACTGGGGAACTGTGTGAAGTTGGTGGAAGATTTCAAAGGGCTAATAGAAAATTATATTAGATAGATTGTAAATTATAATGATGAGAAGCAGAGAAGAGAATAATTTCTTGGGTCATCTTGTGGACCTTAAATCCTAGGAATATATTCTAAGAAATGTGATATTTCTCCACAAAGTGTAAATATTATATTTTAGGGGTTTTTTGGTGTTATTTTCTTTTTTTTCAGGCCAAGTTGAATAAAATATACTAAATAGCAATAACGAGAGAAAACTGTTGTTGTGCCCTTCAAATACCCTGCTTGCTCCTTCATGAAAGCATAAGCCAGAGCTGAGACACCTCTTGAATGAGCCAAAATAAAAATTCAGCACGTCTCCTCACAGCCTTTATTGTTCTATTCTTCGACATGCAGAGGAAGCACACTTCACCACCATATCTACAGTAATTTATAGGAGATAATTTTAGATGCTCATATAAATCATGAAAGCAGTGTCCCCACAGCAGTTCTTGCAAAAGGCACCAGTAACAAACCCAATTGGGAGCAATTACCTGCAGGCATACCATGGGCTTTTCATTTCAAACCTTTCCACAATAACTGATATTGTAAGGTGAATTAATCACTCTTTTGTCTTCCCAGTAAGTATCAATTAGTGCAAAAGAAGGCCCTCTGTTTGCCAGCTCATGACAGTAAGTGTTGTTTGCTGCTCAATTTGTCTGCTATGGCAATGAATACTCAAAATATTCCTTGAAACATTTGTGTATGCTTTTGCTGCAGACAGCATGCCTTGCTTCTTTCAAATCTGGTCTGGAAGACTGGCTCTTTTCTATAACTGAGCACTACACTGTAAAGCTTGCAATTAACAGATGTAGACCAGAAGGCAGAAGCAGGGCTAAATGCTAAACAAAGATATAAACAACAGAAAAGAAAGAGATGCTGGAAAAGTTTGAATTCCATAAGAAGTTTGATGTCAAACTCTGGCATCTCATACACACCAGGTGCATCCATAGAAACCTCTGTGAATAGTGAGGGAAGCTGAACCTCAGTTGGGGTCACTGGGTGCTGGGAACCATCAGCTAGAGATGCAACGCAGCTCAACTTGAGTTAATAAAGATGAAGTCATCAGTTTAGACACAAAGGGTCAGTTTGACCAAAGGGTTCAGATACCTGACCACCAAATAACAAACCATTTCCAAAATGTAAATTTCCACACTTCTATTTGGCTGCCATTTATCACTAAGTGCTAAATATTTTATCCTTACAGTGTTCATTGGAATAGGAACTGGTACTAAGATTCAGCTCAAGAAGGAAAGCTCCTTAATTGCTGAGTTAGGAATTATCATTGTCCCATTGCTCTGGGGAACTGTGTGAAGATGGTGGAATGTTAATGGAGCAGCTTCCAAAAACAAAGAGCTTTTACTTCCTCTCTTCTCTCTGTCTCCTCCAAAATATCTAAAAATCATGCTTATGAGGTGAGCTCAGGCCTTCCAGCTCCTGAGCACATGTTCTTGAGTTTGAGGCGCTTGTTAGAATATATGAAGGAAAAAGCACCACAGCAGTAGCAGTGACTTATGAAGTGACATGGAGATTGGCACCTAGCAGTGGAAGAAGTAGTCATGGTGGTGATTTCAAACTGGAGGGAGGCATCTCCCTGAAATTTAGGGTTAGGGAACTTAAGTCCCAAGCAGAACTGCTGATTTTGTCATTCAAATTCCTTTTAACAGTTGCAAATGCCTGCTGTAGACACCCTTGGGTGTCAACTCAAACCACTTGATCCTCTATAGATGACTGTTGCCAGATAATAACATTGTCTAAATAGAGTACCTTATGCAGAATGCTGATGTAGTCTCCTGAGCTTCAGTTTAGATTTATGACAGAAAACACACTTCTCTTTCTCAGCCTGCTTATTTGCATTAGTCCTTGTCATACCTTTGACAAATGTTCAAGATTGCATCTTACGAGTGCTGTGTCTCTACATAATACACCAAAGAAAGGCACTTAGACTTCTCCACTTTTCTTGCCTCAGATAGCAGAACTATCTTGGGATGATTCTTCTTTCATCTCTGGCTTGCCAGCTCATGGGCTGAGGAAAGAGGTGAACTGTTGTACCTGTGTTCCCAAATTAATTCATTTTGAGTTATGAACCCTTCGAACATTGCAGGAGGAGAAAGTTTTCCTGGCTAATTTTTGTCATAGATGTGTACCTGCTCAGCTTGTTTCTTTGAAACTAGTAAAAGAGACATCTTACAAACAGGTAGTAATCTTTCTTGGTGCCACATGGCATAGGATTTCAGTGGAACATGAAGATGTATTATTTCATTCAGAATGCCATAAGGTAGTTGTGTTGTGAAATGCATGCATGAGTGCATAGACTCTGCTCAGTGGATTATTAAGACTCTTTATCAAATGCATAACAGAATCAGCAAGCTACACAACTCATCTGAGTCAGTTTTCACATTTGTATAGGAGGGATAATAGTACTACTTATAACAGGATGATAGGTTGTAAGTATGTCCTGTATTTACTTATGTATTTTTAAGTGAGATACAAACTAAAATTTGAAAGAAACATTCGTTACTGATTTCTCTAGGTGTTGTTCTGTCTTCCTTCCTTTTCTATTTTCTGTTTATTTATAAGTAGGCTGCAGTTACTAAAAAGAGCATAGGAGATGAATCATTTCCAAAAAACCACAATAGTAGAAAGAAAACAACTTAAAGTGAAGCTTTCACACAAGTATGTATAATAAGCACTTGTAATTTCTCATCAGTTAGTGATTGCAAAAGCTAGGTCAAAGTAGGAGATGACATATAAGAAGATGACCTTTAATTTGTCACTAAGATTCTGGATGCCAGCAGCCACTGGTGATAGGAAGATGTCCTGTTGGGTTACACTGACATTTGAAGTGAAAGAAAAAAATAGGCTTTTTTTCCTCCCTTTGTATTGTAGAGATGATTGTTTATGGAAAGTTCCATAATTTCAACTGTTAGAAAAACTTCTCTCTCTTTGATTTCTTTCTCCTATGAAATATCTGTAGTCTATTAAGTTGAGATTTCTTGTGACCTCTGAAGTCTGACTTTGATGTTGTCTTTGTCTGGAAGAACTAATAGAGTGAAGAAGCATGGGCATTTTTGCCTGAGGTAAATGGGAGCACATAGCGAGAATGCAATGGAAAGTTGCATGATGGATGACTAAAACCACAGATGCCATAGTTGCATTTTTTTGTTGTTTTAAAATGTTTTTATGTATTTGAGGTGCTTGACATGATAGAACAGTACTATCTGTGTTAGCCTTGTTTTTGCCTGTTTTGGGTATGCTACCCTTAGCATCACATTCAAATAGCAAAACTGTTTTTCTAGTGGGTGCCACTATCTTTATGTACCATCAATCATTTTAATCAAAAAGAAAACTATAAGGGTAATTTGGCTTTGATATTACTGAATTAAATAAAGTATAATTCTACTGAAATCAGTGGAGTTTCACAGGGCAACAGGGACTTGAGGAAAGACTTGTCAGTTATCATTACCGGGTGGAATAGATTCTGTCTGGTATATTGATTTTCTTAGACTGCAAGTTCTGGTGGGAAAAGATCTTCCTTTTGCTATAACTAACTGTATAGAGCACCAGGGCAAAGACTCATGGCAAATGAGGTCACTAGAGCCTTGATCCTATGGAGTGGGGCTGCCAAGGAGAAAAACAACAACAGTAAGCCCTTCACATACCTGGTGGTGCCTGGGGCCACACTATCTTGTGCTGCAATCATGTCAGGCTCTACAAGTTTGTGAGGTTATACGATATCCATATTTGATGGTACAGCTACAATACAGTGACAGCAAATGCTGCTGAAGGTGGAGCAGAGAGGCAATGGATGGCACTTTTTGGCAGAATTGTTACTGCACTAGTACTTCAGAAGGAGCTTGGGGGCACTTGTATTTCTAAAGGATCCACTGTTGTAATAGCAGATGAAAATTAATTCCTTATTTATGTGTTCTTTAATGATTCAATGGATCCAATGCATAAAGAAGCCTTAACCTTCTAGAATAAACTGCTACTGAATTCCCTGTTTTATTTCAAAGTAATATGTTGTCATTTCTCATGTACTGTTGAAGTGTTTATATACTGTCAGATAATTTCTTGGTTCTCTCTTGGAAGCTAGTACATTTTACTGAGGAGCTGAAGCATCCATTACATCTTTTATGTATCTCAGAAGGATATTACGAAGTTCAATTAACATTTGAGAAGTGTGCTGCAATCCTCAGAGGGCATGTACAGTGGAAGTGCACAAAATGGTTATTACCCATTGAATGCATAATTTTTCATGCATATGTATCTTTCATGAAGTTACTTTTGGATAGAAGTGTTCTTTTCTTAGTTAGAAGGCCACTTGAACTGATACAGTGGTACCAGCCAAATATAGCATTAGGAGGTGTGAGATACTTTTGAAATCAATGCTCAAAATTGAATGGAGAGCAACTAATCATTGTTCAAGCCTTTATTCGCATGAAAATCTTAACAGTCCTCAGTCCTGCAGCTCACAAGAGCCCATGAAGTCAGTGTGAAAATAAGCACAAAGGAAAGGAAGTCTAGAAGGCAGGAACCGTGATCCTGCACTGTGAAGATTTCACCTGCCATGCATGATGGTATTTGCAGTCCCTGCACCACTTCTAAGGTCAAGTAGAGTAAGCATAGTAATTAGAAAATTAATTCAGAGTTCAGATCATTGTTGTAAGTTTGCCCTTTGATACGACAGGTTGTGGGAGGACGGATTGCCAAAACCTTGACGTTTCATTAGTCCTGAAATGAATCGTTTGCACAGAAGAAATGCTGAAGTCAATCTGCCCTCTTTGAATGAATAAACGCTTTTTATATATAAGTATGGTGAAGCTGGTTTCAGAGTACCCAGTGATTCATGTTTTCCAGTAGCCCACTTGATCAGTCAGGTGGCCCTTCTGATGGAGCTCTTGAAACGCAAGCACCCAGGAGAGCATTGTACCATGAAATGCTATTAGGGGTTAGAGCCTAAGTGCAAAATAAAATGTAAGCAAATGCATACAGTCCTTCAGCTGTAATACAGAAGAGTTAATTGAAGCTGAGGATCTGGCTTTAATAAATAACTCAGCAAGTCAGTCAGCTTATTTCTTCCCTTCCAGGTCCTGCTAGGAAAGTTTTCCTTTGTTCTTGAGTATCATAAGAGTGCAGCAACTTCCAGTACCACTTTTCTTATGGCACCTGCTATTATTCCAGCCCAGCCATAATGAGATTTCCTTCCTGCCAGGAACTGAAGAAAGAGTCCCAGCTCTGCAGGATGTACAAAAGGGATAGAAAACAGAGCTACAGTGGGGAGAAGTATTAGTTACTGGCAAAGTGTGAAGTACATTGAATTGTGTGAGAGGGATTTCTCTCTCCTGAGGAAGCTTCTGTCTCTCCATTGACTGTGTCCATGCCGGACTATGCTGGACCTCAAAATCCCTAACACAGGCGCCTCTGTTAAGTGCCCAAATGTAATTAAAATGAATGTAGGCCTCAATTTCATTAATTCCCATATGATAACTTGCCTATAAGAACATTTCATGTCTTATGTTACCCTGGGATAAGCTGTAATAATTTTGGTTGACTAAAACCATGAGCTTTTTCAGGATAGGGCAACAGAATTTTGACAAGTTCATCTATTTCTTTTCTTCCATAGCATTGCAAGGCAGAAGGAACAGCTTTTTTGCTCTATTGAGTGTAAATTGAGGTAGGTTCACAGGAGCCAATAGACCTGTGCCTTTTCAAGACAGCTGGTAGCATATTCTCTTTAATTAATTCTGCTTAGCTTTCCTTGTAGGTTTGTGGTGTAATAGAGTACTGACTTCTTGTTTCTTTGGGATAGACTCTGATGCTTGTTGTCACAGCTCTGGACAGGGGGAAAAGGATGCAAGTGAGCTGCAACAACAGAGTTGGGGTAGTTTGAGTCTCAATGACTGTGTGGACCTGAGAAAGGAGTGGGGAGAAAAGATCAGCTGACCTGGTGTAACTTGCTGATAAAAGGTGGTGTTTGTTTGCTACTCCTTGCTTCTGCTTCAAGACATCAGAGCATGCACAAAGGGGTTGAACCCTGAACTAGGGCTGGACATATTCCCTGTCTGATTCCTTACCAGATGTCTCCTTGCTGCTGGATCAGTCAACATGCATTCAGATCCCAAGCTGTGCCCTCGCCACATTGGGTGCCCACTGTACCACCTGCCTCTCCTGGCAGGTACACTGGGTACATGCCAGGGCTGACTTCCTCGCTTGGTATGTATTGCTCTACATTTTCCATTTTCCTCTTTTTTTTTTTTGTGATTTTCTATAAGCAACACTAGCAAATAAACCAAAGTATACTAATCACCATATCTGTCATCAGATATAAGTAGATGATATGAGTCTCTTCTTACCATAAATATCTCTCTATTTTTAGCTATTGATTTGAACTTTTGTAGATGGTATAGAAAAATAGGAGTGGAGTAGCTTTATGCATTCTCTTATAAGAGTGAAGGGCTGATTTTTTATCCCAATGTGCTATTAGGACAACCAGATATCTCGTTTTTAAAGGATTTGCTTATTTCATCTAATAGATATTTGTGTGGCAGAAGTGATGAAGCATCATTATTAGACATATCTAAGGAAACAGATTAGTGCCCTGCAGGCTGGGAGCCTTTCACTTTTTAAAAAAGAGATTGCTTGTAATCCCAAAACAGAGTTTAAGGTTGCATAGGCATTAGTATTATCAGTGTTCACTTTATGTAATGTTCTTTAATATAAAGATGGATCTATATTTCTGTTTTGGCCTGAATTTCCCACTCCTGCAAAGCCCACCAAACTTGTGAAGTTTATTTCTAGCATTCAGAGTAGAAGACTTCACATGACTTCCTTTATATGGTCCTCCAGATAGAAGAAAAGATCAACTTGTTTGCCTCCTTGTGAGATCTCTCTCTGGAAGGAGACCGTAAAAGAAGTCAGGGGTCTATACTCAGATTGAAATTGGGGACACCAAAAAATAAGTGACTCATTCTGATAAAACTAATGTATGTCCTAAACAGCTCCCCAGAGGAAGTGCACAGGCTGCCTTCTCTGTCTGGCAATAATGCTACTTTCATTTAGAATACCTTCTCCTTATGTCCAGACGAGGTTTGAATGTCATTTACTAGTCCAACAGCTAAAAGGCAACTCAGTTTTAAATTGCCTGATAGTGCAGCTTTAAATAATTTACTTTTACTTGTATCTTTTTCTGCCCCCTTCTAAAATCACTTGTTCCTATGTATATTTCTCAAGCTCATGCAAAATCCCTTTCTGAGACACTGAGTAGAAATTCTCTTAGAGAAATTTACATTTTTAAAAATTTAATTTCAGTTATGTATGAAACCTGACATTAAAAAATTTGTCAAGAAAGACTTTCCAGAAAAAATTATTTCACACAGAGCAAAGTTTTACTTTCCAAGCATTATTTTCTGTTGTTGTTGGTTGAGGGGGAGGTTTTTGCATGGTGGTTTTTAAAATTTATTTATTTATTTTTATTAGTCTCATCTGCTCTAACTGTAATTTTAAAATTAAAAGTTGCAGTCAAAATCAGTTTTCATCACAGATTCCAAGAACCATCAGTTCAGATACGAAGATGTTTTTGTCTCTTTCTGTCACTCCTTCTCTGTAAGGTTCACTGTGTTGCTTCTGTTCATGGAATTGTCTTCTCACTCTGTGTCGTTGTAACTCCTGGTGTTGGACTCACTGTTGTTTCTCCCATTATGTTCAAAGGATTTTACATTAATTACATGTAATTACATTAATCAGTAAAATAAACAAAATCTTCAAGTTTCTGCCATTCTCCAGAGCAGGTCTCAGAGTATTTGTCCTCCTCTGCCTTTTAGACCATTAGTACCATCTCTGTGTCCCAATGCAGCAGAATATTTAAGTGTGCATTAACAGTTAGCTGCCTAGGAGCTTTGTGAAATGTGGGCTGCTGAACTTAGAGGGCTCAGTTCTAAACTGATGTAGTCTTTCTCAGTGGCCAGTTCAGACAGGATGAAGTACAGTTGCTTAAACATAGGCATCTATTGCCATTGGAGAGATCATATATAGTGTTCCCCCAGCCTCCTATTGTGTCTTCAGCAAGTACAGGAAACCTGTGCTCATGATTTATTTAAAGTGAATCATATCAGCAATTCCACTGAATTCAATGTTAAGCAGATGTTGAAGTTAACATATCGCCTACTGACATGTTGCAGCAGAACTCAGACCTCTGAAGGATCAAGTCTGTGTTTGCTTGGGAAAGCCAGAACACCATTTATGGTTCACAAAACCACATACAAGGTAGGAATTTAAAGACATTAGCCTGAATCCTGGCTCCAGTAGTGATCAATAGCAGGTGGTGTTGGGAACAGGATAGTAGCAGTACAAGAATGTAGCAGCGCTTCCTCAGATTTTCCTCTAGTTTCCACAGTTTTGCAGTTGGGGACTTGCTGAGAAGGGACTATATATATATGCATTTATTAAGATACAACATATTTTTTTCTTGAAATTCATCCCATCCCCTTTAAACCAATGTGACCTTTTACCATCCATGGCATTCAGTAGCATGTGATTTAACAATCCATTATATGAGAAATATGTCCTTTAGTTCATTTTTAACCTGATACCTGCTAGTTTCTACTGAGATGTTCCAAAAACAAATTTTGAGCAATCAGTCTCCAATCACTGTTTCAATGCCAGTTATGAATGTTTGGATTTCTTATTCCTCAATCTTCTTTTTTTTTTCCTCCTAGGTGGAAGTATTTTTATTATAAATATGATAATAATGAGCTATAACAATGCAGGAGAAACTTTCAGTGATTCTTCCCTGGCTCCCATTTGTAACCTTGCATTTTTTCATAGACAACTGAATATGGTATGTGGTAATGCTGTTTTCTACTGTCCGAGAACAGCCTACACCTATCTTTATCCTTATACATTCATCAGAAATCCACTGTCAGCTGTAAATAATAAGTTTTGAATTCTAGACATTTTGTATTTAGCCTTCTCGTCTCTGAAATACATTAACACTTATCAGTATTTAATGTAATATTTCCAAATTTCAGTGTCTCTTCATCTACCAATACATGATGACTGCCAGTAGGCAATACAATTAAGGATTGAGCTCAATGATTTTAACAGCTATAATACTATATTACATACGCTGACATTTTCTACAACAATTCTTATTTCTTGTATGATATTCTGATTTTTCTGGCCACTGTTTGCCATCCACTGCATATGCATTCTTAACAGTGACTTGTTGACCTCTGATTGGTTTTCTAATTAATCTGATGTCATGCCAGTGTCGAATCTGAACTTAAATAGTTGTCATTGGAATGATGCCAGTGTTTGACTTTTCTCTCTTGGCTGTGGTTTGCATGAGACTAACAGCATCTTTTATCAAGTCTGTAGCAGCTGTAAAAAGCTTTTTCTAGTACCACAGGGCAGCATTATAGGGCATTTTTATTGTAATTAGTGAAACGGGGAAGTACTCTTGCCTAATCACTGATTCAGTGCCAGTTATGCCTTTACAAACCTCCCTGTATAACTGGGCAGCACTGCAGATGCAAAGACTATGTATTTACTTGCCTAGTTTTGCCTTTAGAAGTGCTCAGACTAGTCTGCAGAGGCAGGAAGAAGCTCACACCTTTCAGACTGATTCCCAGGTCTCAGGTCAAGTGAGGTCTGCAGGATGGAGGAGCTTCCCGAGTGCTGGCATGCAAACAGGCACCCTGACCATCCAGTTTGCCTCAGCATACTTCACACACACATCTAGTACTATCTTTGTAAATAGTTTCTGAAGTGAAAATGCATTTCTCCTGTTCATAATTTATGCAGTCAGAGAAGTAATTATGTTCATTTGCTAAAGCTTCTCCTACTCTTTGCTCAGCATTGTCCTTTACCATGTCAAAGCTGAGTGAATTTGCTAGGTGTATCCTCATCTGCTGTTCCATTAAGAAAACTAATGGGACAAGACATGCAAAACCAGAGAGCCTTGGGATCATAAAAAATCTTTGTGGCAAAGAAAACAGTGTGCAAAATGGAAAAGCAAGCTCTTCTTGTTTTTTAGGAAAAAAAAATGAACATTTCCTTTTCCTTTTTCTTTGCCCCTGTCTCACAGCTTGAGGAAAACTGTCTTAGGACTGCTAGTCTTACCGCATTCATTTTCTCCTCAGGAAGAGAGTACTGTTTACTGCATGAGCAAATACCCAGTGATGGATTAAGGTTTGGTGTTATTTGAATTGCTCCTATGTTTGGAGGAAAAAATTGAATCTGTAGATGTGCTTTATTTATATTAAGAAAGCTGTGACCTTAGTATATGAGTTCCTGATTTGCAATTCAGCCAGAGAGGTATCCATGCATTTATGACCTATTTAAATTATGTGCTTTAAGTTAAATGAAGTCAAGGCTACATCTAAAGCTAAACAAAATTTGCAGTTTCTTCAGGTAGTTGTATTATTTATGCATTTAAACCAGTTCTTATAGCAGTCCCAACTGTAGCAATTACTGTCAGATATTATAGCAAATTATACATGACAACCAATAGGGACAGAATAAGATATAAGCAACAGTGTAGCATATATGAATAAGTGTTTCAAGTGGTTTATGTCAGCATAGTTTTAGTTAAGTTGAAAAGTAGATGACTCAAAAACTGACATGAGAAAAAGAAGTGAGTTAGGGATTTCCACCAGCAAAGAAGTCAGTAGAACTAGCTTGACCGTAAAGGATGCAGTGGACATATATTTAATCTTAATTTGCTAAAATGGTATCCAATGATTTTATATATATATCAAGATGATTTTATATTAGTTATTAAGATAATAAAAGAATAGTCCTTTGCCAAGGTGGTGCTTCTCTGACACTGAGTTCATGCACATCAGCTTTCCCTGAGCTGTGGGCTTGAGTCAAACACAGGGTAGAAAGGTTAAGGGAGGAGATTTGGTTTCATTTCAAAGGTGCTATTTCACATTCAACGGATTTGTTTTATATTGTAATAGCTGAGCTGTTTTTAAAGTGCAAAACCTATGAGTAGCTTAGTAGTCAAGTATAAACCTGATCTTTGAGGCATAGCTTGAAGCTGAGGCAGTATAATGGGCCATTGCTTGGCCTGATGCTTTGGGAAGTGTTGTCTCAGAAGCAAGACAGGACTGCACACTGCCTGGGATGATTCTCTGGCCCTGCAGTGGAGTGTCTTCTTTGGGGATAGCTAACCCTTGCCTAGGGAGATCATGGGATCTTCATCACTGGATAGTTTTTTAAAAAGCTGGAGAGTAGCCCACTTGTGATTCATCAACTAATCCTGATTAGGGAGGCATAGAATAGAGGACCTTCCATTTTTAGGGTCATTTTTAGTTTAATCACTTTTTACTCTATTCAGTCATTCTGAATAGCATTCTCCATCATTTCTAGTTTAATTTTGCTTAAAGGTTTTGTTATGTGAAGTCAGAAGTACACAGTTAAGAGAAGAATGGGAAGGAAAAGAAAAAGAAGACAACTCAATAGGTAGACCTTTGCTGCTGACAGTTCAGTCCTTCCACAGACATCAGTACAAGGTTTGTTTGAAAACAGGAGGGAACTGCTTCTAGTATCAGGGAAAGGAGTTGCCACATGTTCAAAAATCTGAGAAGAGCTAAACTGAACATTGTGACATCTGCAATCTGCTCACTGGTATGTGAAAGACAAGCACTGATAGCATGCCCCATGCTTTATGAAATTTTAAACAAGGAACTAACAATTTATGTCATATGTCTGACAGCGTTTAAACAAACATAAGAACTGAAACGATAAATTGGCCCAGATTTGCATTTCTTCTATGAAAGTAATTCCCTCTGAGGTCAGATTGCTCTCTGTTGACTAACTGAACTGTATGTAAGTATTGACCACTGATAGGTTCTTTGAGGACTAGTTAGGAATATAATCAGCTTTCCATGGACTTTGTTTTTTTGTGATGTGTTGATAAAATAATTTTAAGGGGAGAGTGAGATGCTGAGTTTTGGGTAGGAGCAGAGAAAGGTGATGTTTGTGACAAGGAGAAAGTCACAAGTTCAGCATTTAAAATTCATTTAATGTAGCATAAATTAAAGAACAAAATAAGGTTATTTTCTCTTTAATTCTTGTAAAATACTTTTAAATTCAACTTTCTTTGGTGGTTGTGACATATTGAAAATGGGAAAAGGAAGTTTTCCAAATCACTATAGGTAGCTGCTGTGCATGATTCAGAGACAGTATTGTATAGAGGTGTATGCATTACAGAAATGTTAGGTTCTGATAAGATCTGTGAAAGAAATGTAGACATCTGAATTAAATCTTAACATTGGACTTTGGTACTGACTTAAAGTTTTTTCAGATATCCCCCTTATAGCTACCTGAAAATATTCAATAGAACAACTAGCATCCAGTTGCCACCCCTGAGCTGCTAGCAGCTTTTCTCTCAGCTGAAGCACCATACCAGACAGTGTGAACATTTCCATTTTACTCCAAAGTAAAAGAAGTCCATATGAGATGTCACTGAACATATTCTCTACCTGTCTAGATTGAGGAGTTTGATAATACAATTGTAGAATGTATTCCGTTTTCTGTGAGGCGTTTTTTGGTTGTGTCTTTGATAAAGAGGGAAGGGCTATGGAAATGGCCCTTTAAG
>NW_010174848.1:0-695 GCF_000695765.1 Mesitornis unicolor
GGAGGGGACACCCCCACCTACCCCCCAAATTTTGGGGATCCCCTCCCTGAGTTGGGGGGACCCAGCCAGGGTGGGGTTTTGGGGTCTTGGCGGGAAGTTTTGGGGTCTTTGTGGGAAAATTTGGGGGTTTTAGGTGAAAATTTGGGAATTTTGGAGGAAATTTGGGAATTATGGGGGATTTTGGGATTTTGATGGGGAATTTTGGGGCACCCCCAATTTCTGGGGACACCCCCGGGGTGGGATTTTGGGGTCTTTATGGCAAAATTTGAGGGGTTTCTGTGAAATTTGGGGGGTTTAATGTGAAATTTTGGTGTTTTTGTGTGAAACTTTAGGGACTTTATGTGAAATTTTGGGGCTTTTAGGCAAAATTTCAGGAGTTTTATGTGAAATTTTGGGGTTTAATGGGAAATTTTATGGATTTGATGTAAAATTTTAGGGCTTTTAGGCAAAATTTTAGGAGTTTAATGGGAAATCTTGGGATTTTCTGACAAAATTTGAGGCTTTTTGTGAAATTTTAGGAGCTTTATGTGAAATTTTAGGGATTTGATGTGAAATTTTGGGGCCTTTAGGCAAAATTTGAGGAGTTTTATGTGAAATTGTGGGGTTTAATGGGAAATTTTGGGATTTTCTTCTGAAATTTGGGGCTTTTGTGAAATTTTGTCGGTTTAATGTGAAATTTTAGGGACTTGAAGTGA
>NW_010174849.1:0-10687 GCF_000695765.1 Mesitornis unicolor
TCCAACTCCTGAGATTCTGTGATCCTGTGACTCTCTGATTCTGAATAGAGGGCAGCATCCATCAGATTTAATCCTTAGCCCACATTTGGATTAAACCCCAAGTACCTCCTGTGGTCATTTCTTCTGCTATCCTAGACAAAAGGATTGGCCTGAAATTTCTTCCAGGGACTGTCACAACCTGCCTCCTGTATTCTTGTGAACCTTGTTTTCATTGCTGGGTAGTGATAACAGATGGTCTGAGGGATGCCGATGTAAATAGGAGTAGTAGCCTTCACTCCTTGCTTTTGTAGTGGATAACTTGCTCTTTTCAGTTCTCCTCCTAGCCATGAGAAAGGGACTGAGGTGAAGATTCTCTTTTTCCCCTCCAGCAAAGAAGTTTTTCCCCTTCAACTGGGTGCACTGAATGGGAAATGGCCTTGCAACCATGGAAGGATCAAAGAAGTGTGGTCACGGAAAGAGAAGTAGTTGCAGATCTGATACCATCCTGAACAGCAGTGAAACAAAAGCAGAAGCCAGCCAATATTGACAAAAAAAGAGGAAAAGGACAGAGAGAGGATCTACTCCAGCATGGCCTTGTAACGGAGGAGAGTCTGATGCTGTGTTTTCCAGTCCTCACTGTGCCATGGTTGCCTTCTGTCACCTGGATGTGAGGTAGATGAGGCAGAGTGTCTCCAAATAATGCCTAAGTAACCTTGCTGGTTTTCTGTAACGGGGGAAGGTATGACTGTAACAGCCACACTTCTCTGGAAGAGAAGTGTAATGCAGTGTGTGTGTAAGCCGGGGCTGCCTTAGACCTAGGATGTGAAGACTGGATTTTACTGAGACAGCTGGGGTAGGACTGAGGTTGGGTTTTAAGCCTCCTTTGTCACTGAAGTGTGGAGGGGTATGTTGAGGGGGACAGGAAACCACTGATGCCCTGTTCATTGCGACCACAGCACTGTCGTTCTCCTTTAAGCTAGAGATGAAGGCTAAAGCTTTGTGCTGGCCAAGGAACTCCTTAAATCGGGAAAGTGGCTTAGGAGGCTGATTCCAGATAATTTTTTTCTAACCAGAGGTGTATAAAAGAGATGAGAATTGGGTCCATTCTGGAGTACCCACCTGCCCCTCCCAACCTGGTGACACATTGGCTGTAAAGATATGGAGCATCCTCTACTTCTGTCTCCTCTCATATGGCCAAAGTAGAGTTAAGCCTCCCTGTCCCTCTCTCCCCCCAAAAATGGTGCATTATGGGATTCTCTTTTCTGCCTCTCCCTCCTCTCTCCAGAGCTGTGTGTTTGAGATGATATCTATTTCTCTTTGTGACAGCACACCGTGACTGCTGCCTTGACATTCTCCCAAGCTGACATCCCGACCGGTATGACACTGATGCCTTTGGGCAGAAATCAGAGCCGGTTTGCTACATGCCTCTGTGTAGCCACGATGCCTGTAGCGCCTCTGAGAGCCCCCAGTGCCCTGTTGGGGAAATGGAGCGAGCACGTGGGCCCCAAGTGAACTCCAGGAAGAGAGCAGGCATTATCCGCACTGATCCTGCTTCCCATTTTCAGTTTTAAGTGTTCGCGTTGACATGGGGTTTTTTCTTCTTCTTTTTTTTTTCTTTTCTGTCCCTTCCTCTCTTGCCTGTGAGAGGTTTGGTTTCCTGTTTCTCCCCGCCGGTTGCAGAGTCCTTGGGGAGCTGGGCTTTCATGAGCTTGAAAAGGAGTGCACAAGCATCTGATCAGCCCTTATTAGTGTTGAGAAAGATCTAATAGTTCCTGGCTTCTGGGACCATTACCTGTCATTTAGTTTTATTAAGTCAGTGATGAGAAAGTTTAAAATTAAAGGCTTTGTAAATTGGATTCCAGTTTGAAAGGGAGGTACCTACCAGGAAGTTAGCACCAAAGCTTGCAGATGGACCACTGAGAACAATACCATGAGAATTTATCTTCAGCTACTTTGACAAAGATCCTGTGCCAAGACATAGAGGGGAGGTAGTTTGTGGCAAAGCCTCTGGGTATCCAAAAATTTTCAGCTATGTGAACCATATAATCCTTCCTTTGCCAGGCTACTCACATTCAGACCTCTAGCTACTGTTCAAGGAGAAGGGTGGTCTTCTGGTTGAGTGCTGTGAGTTCTGATTCAGCTAAAATTATATCAGGCAAGTCATTTCATCTCCTGATGGTTTGTTTTGTGATTTATGAGGAGGAGGCACTAGTACTAGTATTGATTTTTTTCCTACCTGTTGCCTGGTTTAGGTAGTCAGCTCTTTGAGACAGATACTGTCCTTGACTGTTGTGCTTACTCATTTGAGTGTTCAAAGCAAGAATAAAGGCTTTTGTTAAATCCATAATGGAAAGAAAGCAAACGGATGAGCCACCTAGTTTGGAGAAACATTTTATACTTAGGAGTTGTAACATTGTAGTATTCTTTGATTTTGAAACTTATCTTTGAATTGGCCATCCAAAAGCACTTGCCAATGAAATACCCCTATTGCAGTAAAGCAATCCAGCTAACTAATTATGGTGTGTCAAGGGAGGCTTAGGGGCCAATCACAACCAAGAGCTGCTGTCACTTCTGCTTTCTCAGTTGAATAGAAGTTTCATGGTGACATAGCTCTGATGAGAAGCAGCATGAGCCAGTGGTTGTGAGTAACCAGAATTCTTGGTTATTGTGTCTCAATTTGTCTTTGACTTGAGTGACATGGGAGAAGTCACCTGAGGTCAGAATTTTAAGGTGACTCCTGTCCATCCTTGCATTGTTAACTACATGAATTGTGCTTACTTGGCTTACATGAAGATTTAAATTTCACACTTTGTCCCTGAAAAGCAGAGTACAGCACTCCACCAAATCACAGGGCTTACTCAGTTAATAACAGATTGCAAAATTGAGTGTTTTTCTCCTGAAGGCAGAATGTACAAGGATGAAGCAGAGATTCCTCTTAAAATAATGGTTTCTTGGAAAAGTTTACCTCAGGTTCTCCCCATGTAGCTTGGCGTTTTTGGTCTCCCTGTGCTTTGCCATTTTTACCTGGGTTTAACAGAGGTAAGATTTGTAAACCCTTCAGACTGGAAGGGGTGCCCTCCTACCATCCACTCTAATACCCGTATAATTGAGCTTCAGGTGTGAATCCTCACTTTAAAGAAGGTTCATCTCTATCTAAAGAACTGAGAGCCGAGTCTCACACCATACAGACTCACAGGGAGAGGTGGGCCTTCCACCTGCTTTCCCCGGAAAGCTTCCACGCCATATGGGGAGGAGGTGGGATAATATACCCAGGAGAAACCAAAACATGGAGGGATAGATAAGGAGGGGCGGTACCCATGCACAGAGTGGGCACTGCGGGCAACCTTGGGCCTGGAATTGCTGCAAAGTGAGACTAAGCTTGTGTTAACTTCAGGGCCTTCTCCTTTCTCTCCATAGGCATAGCAGTTCCTTGATTTTAGCCAGTTACCACCTTCCCTTGAAGGACGAGTGATGCCTCTCCCAGATTTCTCTGCTAGCATCGTGAGACAACTGATCTATTCAGTGGTTACTTACATCATTCCTGTGTTTCCAGCCATGTGACTCGACCGCAAGGCTTTCAGAAGGTAATCTGGGGAGATTTTATCAAATGTAAAATGTTTCTAGATATTACTGGAGCCATGATGTAATGAACCAAGGTTTTGTTCTTTAAATTCCTCTTTGCTGAAAAACCACAGGCCCCAAAAAATTGTTCCAGAGAAGCTGAGAAGTTTTAAGAAGGAGGCTGAGACCTTGTGCTGGGCTGAGCCATTCTGTGCTGCAGCGCTAGGAGAAAGGTTTTCCAACTAGGTCCTGTGTTGGTCTGGGCTGAACCTCTGATATGGACAATGGCCTGCCTTCACAACAACCACTCCCTTGTTTCTGCTGCTGTGATGGGAGGTGTCACCAAAGGAAAAGGCAGCACGGCCAGGCCTGCATCGTACCTTGCTACTCCGAGTTTGTTGTGTGTTTGAAGCTTTGGTATTTGTTGTAATTGTGGCTGTTTCAATTTTTGTGAAGATAAGTCCAGCTCAAAGCTCCTCCTCAAAGGTGGTCGCCTCATGTAACACTGTTTTCTTAATGTCATCTGTGCTGGACCTGAGACCTCAGTGCTTTGAAAGACCTTTAAAACTCTTTTTAGAGGGACAGTGGTTCCTGGTTCGTGTGTTTGTGAAGGTCTCCCTGACATATTTATATCTGCCAGGTCAGGATGAGACTGTCCATGCTTTGGATTTCAGTACCTGTTGAAATCCCCTGAACAAATGGTGCTATTAATTATGGGGCCTGGCTTTGATGAATGACACATAGGGGACAACATTTCATTTTGTCTAGGGGGAGGTAAGTGGGATGGGGCGTTTCTGAGTGTTCAGTGATGCAGGAGAGGTCCTGGGTGTTGCCTGATCAAGGGGAAGTTGCTTCCTCTCTCTGGAGTGCTGTAAAGTCGGTGTCAAGTCACTGTGGCATCTGGGTTATGTCACCTTCTGATGGGGCTACCTCTTTATACATCAGATTTCCTCAGACAGAAACCCATCCAGCCCTTTACCTAAAAAGCTTTTAGAGTTATTCTAAGAGTTACAAATAACTTTGTCTTAAATGGCTTCTGGATGCCTGAGGGACTGCCATTTTAACACCAGAGCAATGAGCTTGATGTTCTGATTCTTATTCAGGTGTCTGAGATGGGAGAAGGCCATTGGGTGTTCTCAGGGATGGCTCCAGGATTTTACCACCTTTTCTTTCTCTATATCATTTTTGGAATTGCCAAATCAGTGAACAGGAGCCTTACAAAAGCTGTTTATATGACACAGTTGTAAGAAAAACTTGTTCATGAAGTGGTGAAAAAAAGCTTTTACCACAGCTTTGATTTAGTAGCTAGCCAAGTTAATTTCTTATTTGTGTATATCATTCTGTTTTGGTGCTGGGAGGTCATGTTTATGCAAAAAAGTTGAATTCATTTTGGCGGCACCTGAAAGTTGTTCTGTACGGACAACACTACTTGTCATTTCAGTCTAATTAATTACAGCCATCTGAGAAAAGCTCTAGCTGGTTTTCACAATGTGGCTGCTGCACAGGGTAATGCAGCGTTAGAAAATAATTTTCTTCTGGGATAAGAGGACTGCACTTGGTAGCCAGACTACCAGGTAGTAGGCTTGTGAGCTGCCAATTGGTGTGAGAAGTGGAAAAAAAGACCATTCAAAAAAGAGAAGAAAAGAAGGAAAGTCAGAAGACGGTGCCATTGAAACTAAGGATGATGGAAGGAGAGTATTCACTCCTTTTAAAGTACCCAAAATTACAATGAGCAAATTGGAGTGCATGATGTTGAGTTGTGGCCAAGAGGACTCTTAGCATAAAAGACAGAAGGTGAGATTTCTTCTGAGTTGAGACGTTTACACTGCAGATGTTTACATGATTTAGTCATGCATGTTCCAGTTTAGTGGTTCACTCCAGGATAATCTGAATCATGCCTTGAAAATGTCTATTTCTTATTATTGACTATAAAGTTTTCCTAATGATACTGGCTCAGGTGAAGAAATCTATACTGCATCCATCTGCCTGTGTCAGAATTAGACCCAAGGTGTCAGGCAAAGTGTGTCAGGGTCTGACCTCACTGCAGCAGTAGGGCAAATGCTTGTTCAGCAGATACGGAGGTACAGGGAAGAAGTAAGTTTTGGGGAGGCAGAGAGATCTCAGCAGGAGAAGCAAAGGCACATTTGAGGAAATAGAAGTTCAAGAATGATGGTCAAGTGAACAGGAAATGCACATAGGAGAACAGAATTGGGAAAGAGAAAGGATTTTCATATCTGTTCTAGTTTAGAACAAGCATGTGGTTATTCAGAACTAGAAAAAGAAGTTCAATCACCCCAGAATAAACCGGTGCTGATGGCTTGTGGCTGTGAGATGGGGAACCAAAGCTCAGGTCTCTACCTTATTCACACACAGAATCACAGAATCACAGAATCGCTCTGTTGGAAAAGACCTCTGAGATCATCATGTCCAACCGCTCCTGTCTACCCCCTAAACCATATTCCTAAGTACCTCGTCTACCCGCTCTTTAAACACATCCAGGGATGGTGACTCCACCACCTCCCTGGGCAGCCTGTTCCAGCTTCTGACAACCCTCTCAGTAAAGAACTTCCTTCTTATCTCTAACTTGAACCTCCCTTGGCACAGCTTGGTGCCGTTACCCCTTGTTCTATCCCCCATCACCTGGGAGAAGAGACCAGCACCCACCTCTCTACAAGCTCCCTTGAGGTAGTTGTAGGTGGTGATGAGGTCTCCCCTCAGCCTTCTCTTCTCCAGGCTAAACAAGCCCAGTTCCCTCAGCCGCTTCTCATAAGGCTTGTTCTCCAGAGCCCTCACCATCCTTGTGGCTCTGCTCTGAACACGCTCCAGAATCTCAACATCCTTCTTATAGTGAGGGGCCCAGACATCATGGGCTAGAAGCAGAGTCTTCCACATTGGGTCTGAGTGTAGTAACTCAGATGTGGTGGATGGCTGGGAGGGCTTTTGTAGCTTCTGTTCCTGGAAGGTTTCAGTTTTGTATATATGATAAAATACTTGCAACTTGTGTGAAACTCAAGTAAATGAAACTCAAGTGAATGAAACTCAAGTGTCTCAAGTAAGACACATGGTAGCCCTGCAAACAAGAAATGGAGTAAAGTGGCAGAGGAAATACCATGCAGGACCTGAGAACACTCTTTTTGAAGCACTTATATTCTTTTCGTGAAAAATTTCAGTTTAACTTAATTGACATTTCCCATTTAAATTGTACTGAAAAATTTCCTGAACAGTTCTCGTAAGGAGGCTTTGGAGCCAGAATGACCAGAACCACCCTCCAGGTACTAAGTTTAAAACAAACAAAAGGAAATACGTTGTGACATGAGTGGCTAAATAGATTGCAGAAGTCATTGCCAAGGAACATGATGACCATAGGCACAGATGTGTTCATAGAACATTTAGATGTGTAAATGGAGGGTAGGTCCATTGATGGCTACAGTGGCCACTTGATGTAGTTTTTAAGCAGATTACTGAAATGATAGCCAGGTATAACAGAGAAAGATCAGGCGTAGGAGGACCTAGATTTTTACAAAATAGAGCCAGACCCTTGGCAGAGCACAGTGGAGAAGGATTTTCTGATTGTGATCCAAAGTAGTTCTTAAAATAACATTATCTGACTATTTTAGCCCTCCAGATGGGACAGGCTCTTACATCTAGCACAGAGATATGATGTATAAACGTCTAGAAACCATTTTTGTTAGTTCAAGGCAAAACCTGCTCCCATCGCCCTTAGTTTTACATGTGTTTAATTCCAAGGATCCAGTCTCTACATGGCATTAACCATCACCATGCTTAGGTCTTCCCAGCTAAGGATATCCTTCATACCCTTCAGCTGAAAGATGCCTGACTCGGGTGAGTACATGCCTCCAATCTCAGCCTGAGCTGAGTTTAAGGCATTTAAACTTATTCTTGGCTGAAACTGGGCCTAAGACTAAGTGTAACTTGGCACTGAGAGAGTGCTTGAAGTGAATGCTCTGTGAAAAGCATGTAAAATGTAGGTAGGGTATAAACTTGGAGCCAATGTTTACTACATTTTTATGTGGTTATAGGGCAGCTGTCTGACCTCCTCACCTAATTTGCAAATAATCTTGTCAGGACAAATTAGTCCATGCTGAGCCTGTGCTGTTGAGCCGAGATGGTTATCAGGACCTGTACTAGTGAATTTTAAGGTAGTTCTGGTATCTCTGCAGTACAGCAGAGTGTCAGTGGTAGTGACTGCAGTGCAGAGATATGCTTTTGTATTAAACAGAACATATACACAAAAACCTCTCTTCTACTGAAACCTGGAATTGATGGTCTTCCTATCTGGTTTCTTTCAGGTCACTTTTGCTGAGTGCTGTGAGTATTGAAAATTAAGATTTAAACTACATTTGAAACTGCAGCTCTGAACACTATGAATTGCTTAATTCATCTTAATAGAGGTGTTCACTCTGAACCCGAAAAGCTTTTAGTTGAGATTTAGCCTGTGGTTTGACGTTACAAATTGCTTGGTGGTAACATTGGTTGAAGATGTCCTTGTCTCCTGGCCTCTTGTTCTTGCTTGCACAGCTACTCCTGTGGTTGGGAACCAGCTGGGAGGAGCCATCTGATTTGGCCCCCCCAAAAAAGGTTTTGTTTGTTTGTTTGCTTGTTTGCTTGTTTGCTTGTTTGTTTAAAGCAGGAGAAGTTCCTGTGTCTGGTTCAGCGCCTGGTCACATAGAGTTTTCCTGGCACAAGTGAGAGGAAAGAGCACTTTGCAATGGAGGGGAAATGAGCAGCAGAGGGTGAAAGGTGAGCAGCAATTACTGGTAGTGTCACAGTGTGCTTTTTAATATCAGACCGTGATCTGGAACTGATCTCAACATGTGAAAAATGCTCAGATAACTTGAAAATCGTTGGTCTTAATCTTTGCTTTTAGTTGTTTTGGCAGACACTTCCAATTTGTGTCCATATCTCCCAGTCTCCAGCCGTCTTCAAAGGCTTTTCCAGCTTCTTGTGCTTTGCAAGTTCAAAACTCTGCAGCCCACTGCTATTGAAAATGTGTGAATGAACAAAATAATTGGAGTTGAATGACAGTGTAAGTATCAGTTGTCACTGTAAGGAATGTTTCCTTCATTTCCATAATGAGTTCATTGAGAAAGAACCTGTTTTAATACAAATGAAAGCAGGGTTTCCATGGTGACTTTCTCAAATTTAGAAGATCTTGTCATTTAAATCCAGTTTGCCATGGAACATAAAGATCATTTGCTATATACCACATCAAACCATCTGAGTCCAGAAGTACCATGAAGAATATAGTGAGATGCCTGGAAAACAAACAAACAAACAAACAAAAACTTATAAAAATAACAGACTTTCAAAGCACTAGAAATTGGGAACTTAATCTCATTGAAGGTTTGCCACCCTGCTCCCAGAAACGGAGTTGCCTGACAAATAAATCCCCTGCAGACACTAAAAAAACAAGCAAACCCAGAACGGTGGAATACCCAGATGATTTGGTTAAAGAAATGTTTGCTTTGTTTAATCAATTATGATGGTTTTGATGAAACTTCCATTTTCAAATTTGAGTTGTACTTGACAGGAGAAAATTTGTACCCCTGAAGCCTGTGAAAAAATGTCTGTCTGCCTTCTGTCTGTCTCTCTATCCACAGAACAAAATTCAAATCGTTTCCGAAAGAGCGTGTGCTGTACATGCTGAAAGTGAAACTTTGTTAACAAAGCCCCTTTGGCTATAAGTAGTCATATATCCAAATATTAGAGTGCACTGGCACAGCTCGAAATCTCAGATGTGTCCATTGATGAACATATTAATGGAAGTGCCAGGCCCTGAAGTGTGGAGTTTGCTCCTGAGTTCACTGGGAAACTTGTGCCAGCAGCCTGCACCTTTGTGTGACGAGCTGGGAACCCCTTCTGCCTCTCCATCCCTTTACCATGTTGCCCGATGCTGTGAAAAAGTAAGAGGGAGAGAGAGGAATTTCTGCTTTGATTTCTTTGCCGCGACACGCAGACAGAAGCAGCTCAAGGGAATCCTGCACGGCAGAGGTTAATGTGACCCACATATAATTGTGTGAAAAGATGCCACTCTGCGCCTTTGTCAAAGAGGCTTCTTGTTACAACCCAAGCTATCTCGTCCCCAGCCCCTTCAGCAAAGCACAGTTTTCTTGCATTAAATCACCACTGCCCTCTTGCCAGCTGCTTAGAGTTTGCACATTATACAGAGGAGATATATAATATATATTTATATATTTTTAAAATGTGACAGATTGTCTCGTAACATATGTAGTATTGCCTTGAAATGAACTGCGCACGTGTGATGGCCGAGTCAGTGGACCCAGTGTATATGTGTGTGTGTGAGTGGTTTGTATTTTTTTCCTTCTGTTGGAAATCTGAGAGGCTGGGACACTTGAGCTTTTCATGTTGCTTCTCTCTGAAATATTCATGACGAGTTGACGACCTTGATTCTTTGATACCTGCCATTTATTTATGTGCCACTGACGATAACTGCTGCTAAGTACATATGTCAGTGACATGGTTGAGTGAGTTGGATGATAAGGAGAGGGAGGGCATCTGAGGGATGTGTATGCTGGAATAAGATTATAAACTCTGAGGGCATTTTAGGAGACTGCCATGCCATCTTATTCACCTCGCTTGGGTTTTCTGACTAAAGCCTGTTTTCCTTGCATCTTCTCCAGCTTTTTCTTCCGACTTGGAAATCTGCTAGTGCACTGCTGCTTCTCATAAAGATGATCACTGGCTCATTATCACATGAATTGCTAATGAATTAGTTGGTTACTCTTACATTTGAAAAAAAAAAAGGGACCAAGTCTGGGGAGACCCAAGGAATTCTTCTCAAGCGAGAAACAGATCCTCACTGAAGTGGACTCCAGGGAGTTGGTTAGATGATCAGGGGCATTTTGGTACCCTGTAAAGGCAAGGAAAGATGAAGGTGGAGCAAAGGAAGATAAAAAGAAGAGTAGGTGAGTAGGTAAGCACCAGTATCACATATAACCTTGTTAATGTGACATTTAAGCAGGCAAGTCTCATTGCTCTTGAGTGATCCCGTTCTTTGGAAGGATTGTAAGCTGCTAGGCACCAGGCTTAAGGTTTTAGGGGTGGGAGCAAATACATTAACAGAAATGGTTACAGAAGTGATGAAATAATGAAATATATGGGGAAA